>NC_053027.1:523171189-523206249 GCF_003073215.2 Triticum urartu | reverse complement strand
AACCCCGGGGGGGGGGGGGGGAGTCGACGGTGATGAGCTCCAGGACATCGTGGATGTCAATATCTTCGCACGACTGTCGTGGAGGCAGACCACCATCACGTCGTAAGTGTGAGCCGCTGATCCAGTACAGCTTCCCCATGTACCAATCCTCGATCTCGCACACCCAGTCCTCCGCGGCCACTCCCCGCACGTCGTTGTACTTCCTCTTATGCGAAGAGGGCAGGTCCGAAATGGATCAGGAGTGGGGCGTGTCGATGGGTGCTCAGGGTGGCTGCGTGGCCCCTTCTGCCGCGACGTCGAATAGGCGTTGCCCATTTTGTCCGATTGGAAGAGAGAGGAGGTACCGGCAAGGAGGGTGCGGGGTGGATTAGGGTTGCTGCGGTGTGGGCGGGGGTGCCGGCAGGAGCTGCGGGGTGGATTTGGGCGGCACTAGCGTGGTTGTGGAGTGAGCGAGGGAGAGGGTCATCGCAGGGGAGGAGGGTCGAAATTATCCTGAGACCAGGCTGCGGCTTCTCAAATATAAGCGGTAGTTTTGAGGGAGTAAGCCAGTTTTGAGGGATCGGCTAGAGATGCTCTAGTGGCTGCATATTGTGTCTCCCTCGGCCCACGCGCATGTTTCCAATTTATGGGAGATAGACAATATAAAGCTTTATGTAAAATTCCTATAAACCAAATGCACCCTTAGAGTATCTCCAGCAGATTGTCTATAAGGCTGAAAATGACCTTACATAAATGAACGGAGGGAGTAGGATTCTACGACTCAGAATTTAGACTAGACAACATAAGGAGAAATAGTTGCATATCAAAATATCTTGGAAAACTAAACAACAAGCTCACAGCCTAAGCTGGACATGCATCAGGGTTTGATTGCCACCAATGGCGAATCCTGATCAACTGGTGGCAGCGCTCAATTACTACAATGGCCAAGGAATAGGCTAAGTCGTGGAGATCCATTATCGCTCTGGTGTGGTGGAACACATGGAAAGAACATAATGCTGGAGTTTTTAGAAATTCCTCCTGCAGCCCAGGGCCACTAATTCTGAAAATTCAGGTGGAGGCCAAGGCTTGGATTGATGCTGGTCGTAGGCAGGTTCTGCACATTGCCGAACGACCCTTATAACCAGATTGATGTAACTATATGACCTAAACTCCCTCCCCTGTACTTCTCGTGCAGTTTGTAAACCTTTATTCCTTCTAAGAGCAATGGAAAGCAGTGATCTTGTCTTTTCGTCAAAAAAAAATTGTGGCTGTAGCCAGCCATGGCTGAGCCCCTCAAGCTCGTGTATAGAGAGGAAGGGAGATGGGAGAAAGAAGCGGGTGACCGGTGGATAGGTGATTACCATTATTTCTAAAACATATTTTATGTCTACTTTTTTCATCAGAATATATATATATATATATATATATATATATAATATTTTTCAAATACTTTTGCTTTTTCCATACACATTGTACATCTTTCGTACACATTTAATATTTTTTAAATACATGATTAACACTTTTAACTTTTATGCATAAATTGCTTTTTATAGTGGATATTTTCGGAATATTTCTAACTCCAAGGAAAAGTAAAAAATAAAACAAAAAAGAATGCAAAAATGGGAAGAAAAAATGAAAGAAAAAACATTGAAAACCTGTGTCCGCGCTGGGCCGGCCCAATGGGGCGGCTGCCTGAAGCGATACGTCCTACTGTCTCGCGTCAAGCGAGACATAGACGCGGGGAAACGGTACACGGTCACGTCTGTTCATACCAAATTACGTGGACTTTGTTCAATGCTTCGTCGATTTTTTGGTTGCCTCCCGCACTGCTACCAGCATAGCCGTTCATGAGCTACTCTATCTCATATCTCGTATGCTACAACGTAGGCTAACGGTCTACATAACATTGCTTGGCTTAAATTTCTCACGTTGGCTATTTCACTGGCAACTGAAAAAAGTTTTTCAGTTCAGTCGAGTTTCTTGCCACATAAAAGAGCAGTGCCCGAGGGTGACACGGGACCTCCCTAACTTTCTCCATGATGTTCCCTAGCGAATTTTTTATTTTACTGCAATGGTTGAGGAATCTGGATTATCCACTCTCAACTCAATTTGATCATAATTCATAATAGATCGTCTTGCAGTGTGTGCACCTTCTTCCTATTACGACCGTATGACCACTGCACTCATAGTCTCACGAACAACAGAACAAGTCGACCTCCTTTAGGCTGTGTTTGGTTGGACTTCAACTTCCAACTTCTAGGCCCAAAAGCTATAATCTATACCAAAGGGTGTTCCCAGGAAAGCAGATTCATAAGAAGTTGCAACTTCTTCTAGTGCAAATCCCGCAGCCCACATACCCCAACTTGTCCAGCTTCTCAGCAGACCGTTTTGCTAACTTACCTGAGAGTTGAGGGTTATTTACCCACCTTTGCCACTCCCAAGTGAAAACGATTCGCTGCCGATAAGAAAAATCTCCACGTACCATTGACAGCAAAAACTCCTAGAGGGAAAATCCCCTCGTCCCGAGCGACGGGCTAGGGTTTCTAGCCGCCGCCGCCAGCGCTACCGGCCCTCCACCGCCGCCGCCCGCGCCGCCTTCAGTGCTGCAGGCTCTCCACCGCCGCCCGAGCTACGCCCCCTGCGTATCCATCCGCCTCTGAGCAGTACGCCGCCCGCCCAGTGGCCCTTCCTCGTCGGTCGTCCGGCGCCGTCGACCGGAGCTGCGCAGCCCTCCACGGCGAGGTAGCCTCCGTCCTTACTCCCGCCTTCCTCCTCTTCCATCCCTGAGTATAGATTGCTTGCTAGTAGGTGGTGTATTTGGGATAAATTGTGTACAGATTGACTGATAGTACAGATTGCTTGCTAGTACAGGTTGCTTGTGCTTCTGTTGTGAATGGAGCCTATGTAGCACCTTTCTAACGTGAATTTAGTTGACATTGATTGCTTGCTATGTTCTGCTATGGTTAATTGGAAGATGTTTACATATTGTACAACTATTATACATGTGGCAGGGTATTAAAATTATTTTACTTGATTGAAGAATGACTGAAAAAGCAGTGTGGGATGATGCACGTCTGAAGAAAGTCATAGAAATATTCAGAGAAGAGGTTGAAAATGGGAATAGGCCCTTAGGTTATTTTACTAAGAAGGGATGGGACAATGTTATCGAGAAATGGGAAGCAAGAATGGGAAAGAAGTATCCCAAGGATAAATTCAAGAATAAATGGGATGCAATAAAAATGACTATGTGTTTTTCATGGAGTTGAAAAATGAAGCAACCGGGCTTGGATGGGATGATGCAAAGAGAACCGTTGTTTGCCCTCAAGAATGGTGGGATGAACATGTTGTGGTAAGTGTAGCAACTTTTTTTATTTGGCATGCTTTTCAATGATTGCATTACCTGATTTCTACTTTCATTTTCAGAGATGCCAAGAGAGGACGGGAAAGAAATGCAATCATTTGAAGTTCAAACGAGAGGGTCCGAAGCACCTTGAAGATTTACATGTCATATTTCACAAAGTACATGTCACAGGGGCTAGTGCTTCTTGTGCTGGAGATATATCTTCTGATGAATCAAGTGATGATAATGCGGTTCCTTTGAAGAAACTCGATGATAGTGATGAAATGAAGTTGGCATCTTTGAAGAAACCAAAAGCAAGCAAGAAGCGCAAGCAACCTTCAATAAAAAATGAGGAGAAGGAAGAGAAGAGTCCCTTCTTACGATTGTACAAGCAGACATGTGAGAAGATAGAAAGTGGAGTGGAGAAGATAACCTCTAGTGTTGAAGCATCATTGGCTCCTCCTCCAACCAACCTTGTCCCTACCATTTCGGAGGTTATGAAGTTGGTGAAAGATTGTGGTGTGAAAGAAAAAACTGCTCTCATGCACACAACCCTCACTCTTATAGTGAAGCCTGACTTTAGGGAAATCTTCAGTTTTCTTGAAACAAAAGAAGGGAGGCTTGATTATCTGGCGAGGGAGCATCAGAAGTAGATGTTGAAGCACGTGTTGTGAACCATATGTACTCATGTTGTAGAACTACATTTGCTTTCAGTGTAGAAACTTATTTTCTTATGTTGTGAACCGTATTTGCTTGTGTTGTGAACCTTATTTGCTTATACAATCATGTTTGCTTGTGTTGTAAGGGGTCCCAAGTTTCTCACCTCGTATGCAAAAGCATATCATCATTGCTTGCATGGCATTGCACAACTTCATTCGTGATAGCAAGTTGAGTGATAAAATTTTTGATAAATGTGATGCCGATGATGAGTATGTACCTCCAGTGCTACGACGGGAAGTAGCACCAACACAAGCGGATCCCGTTGAAGAGGAGGAGAAGGAAGATACCATGAATACTATTCCTAGTAGGATAGCCGATGCTTGTCTTGCGATATCAACATAGGTTAGCTATCTTGATGGAGGTCATCATCATGCGAACCATATGTATATTCTGTGGTGCATGCCTTTTGTAATATAATTATGGGGTCAATATCTATTTATATATAATATGTAGTATGCAACTTGAAAGTATAATCGTTGAATTTGTATGTGTTAGCTGTGAATCATCTAAATTGTCATGATTTTTCTTTGCAAAACGGTCGTTCTATTGCTGCCAATGTATATATCACTATTTTACGGTCAAGTTGCACATAAAAATATTGAATTATTGTCCAGGGTCATTACAGACAATTCATAGTCAAATCTGCAGTTTCATAGCTGTTTCAGCCAAACGACTTCCAGCTTTTCCACAGCTGAAAGTTCACAGCAGCTTTTTCACAGCTCACAGCTCACAGCAGCTTTTACAGAATCTGCAGCTCAACCAAACACAGCCTGTGTTTGGTTGGACTTCAACTTCCAACTTCTAGGCCCAAAAGCTATAATCTGTACCAAAGGGTGTTCCCAGGAAAGCAGATTCGTAAGAAGTTGCAACTTCTTCTAGTGCAAATCCCGCAGCCCACATACCCCAACTTGTCCAGCTTCTCAGCAAACCGTTTTGCTAACTTACCTGAGAGTTGAGGGTTATTTACCCACCTTTGCCACTCCCTAGTGAAAACAATTCGCTGCCGATAAGAAAAATCTCCTCGTACCATCGAGAGTAAAAACTCCTCGAGGGAAAATCCCCTTGTCCCGAGCGACGGACTAGGGTTTCTAGCCGCCGCCAGCGCTACCGGCCGTCCACCGCCGCAAGGAATTCTCTTTGGCTCTGGGTGGGTTGCTCTGGGTGGTTAGGGCTTTTATCCTCGCAAGGAATTCTCTCTCAAAGGCTTCGAGGTGGGTTGCTCTCAAACGACAAAAGTCGTACACTAACTCTGAGCAGCCAACCGTTTATGGTTGTAGGGGGTGGTCTATTTATAGCCACTAGGCAACATGACCTGATTTGTCCGAAATGACCCTTGGTCACTAAGGAACTGACATGTGTTCCAACGGTCAGATTTCAAATACACACGGCAACTTTACTTGGGCTACAAGAAAAGCTGACTTATCCAACTCTGGATATGATTTGCTCTCATTGTCTTCACTCGAAGACATAGGATTTTGGTTAAGCATCACTTCAGTCATTCTGACTAGTTCTCTTCGACCCCACTTAACAGTACGGTGGTTCCTATGACTCAACAAAGAAGAAAAAGAACGACGAAACATCTAAGTCTTCGCGCTCCACAGTCTACACACAATGTCTTCTCTTGTCATAGTCTTCAATGTGAATGTCTTCACATACCACCTTTGACTTCAATGTCTTCATACATTTTTAGGGGTCATCTCTGGTAGGAAATCCGAATCATTGGGGGACTACAACCTGAGTTATCCTACAATTCTCACAAACACATTAGTCCCTCAACCAGGTTTGTCGCCAATACTCGAAAACCAACTAAGGGTGGCACTAGATGCACTTACAATCTCCCCCTTTTTGGTGATTGATGACAAACTGGTTGAAGTTTTCAACGGGGATAAAATTATGTGAAATGTAAAGGATTTAGGTATTGTCTTCATAAGTGGCAAAGGCTCCCCCTGAAGATGTGCATATAAGTAATTTGCTTTTGGAATGCAAATGCACAGGGCAGGTTGTACTTGTGGAGATCCTCTTCAACTTATGACGACAATTCATCATGCATGAAAGGTATGTGAAGATAATGACATGCATAATGAAAAATGGACGTCTGCAGAATGACCTAAGTGCGGAAGTTATCATCGCACATGCGGTATTTATCATCGCATCATAGAATAGCAAATAAGTAGCAGACGACCATCGAGTTTGAGTGTTACAACTCAAAGAACCAAATGTATCAAAACGCGAGAGTTGTAAACACTAGGCAAAATATAAAACCACCGCCCATATGGACCTGCTTGAAGACTATCAAACTCATATGCTTTTCCCCCTTTTGTCAGTAAGGACCAAAAAGGTTTGAAGACATAGAGCACCTACTCGTTCTCATGAGGAGCTGGTGAAGCAGCATGGTCGTCGGAGTTGGTTGGCGGTGCAGACGAACTCGGTGCAGTGGTGATTCGCGCTGAAGGTGGTGAAGTAGCATCGTCTTCATCATCGATGACACATGCATTCACTGTTGCAGCAGAGGAGGAGAACTCAGATTCTTCAAGAGACAGAGTACACCGCAGCACAGTCCTTCTCGGAGGTGTTGAGTCAAACTTGAAGCGTTCAGAGAAACCATCATCTTGAAGATCATCTTCAGAACACATAAGCATCAGCCCTTTCCATGTGCGCCGACAAGTTTCATGGGCGACAAAGGCATTCTTGGTGGCAAGGTTGCGAATCCTGTTTACGTCCACCAAGAGGCTTTGCATTTGGCGCTTCAGCCAGTCATGATGCTTATCCTATTTCTGATGAAGGGCAACCAGAAGCTCTCGGTCATTGAGAACACGAGATCGCTTCTTGGGCCATTGTGCAATGGTTCTTTCAGTGGCTTCAGTGAGGGCACGATGAGGTGCATGGGTAGTACCAGCCAGAGGATAAACACAAGTGACTGCTGGGTCGCCTTCAATGTGTTGTGAGAAACTTTTCTTATCAGCATTCTAAAGACTAAGGGGCTCCTTGGCAGGCTCTGGATAGATGGCTTCAACTGACATATCGACGTCAAGCAGAAAAATCCGATGATTGCGAGCAGAGGGCTGATAGGTGACAGCTGAGTGTAGTTTGGTCAGACGCATAATCCATGGAGAGTAAAACTTCAAGCCAAAGAGATCAGATCCTGATGCAGCAAGTTGGCAGATGAAGAAGTCTTGTGCATTGAAGCTTTTGCCGTGAAGAATATGAAAGACCAAAGTCTTCATTGCACCTTGCAGCTATGCATGTGGAGAATGTCCTTTGATGGGCCAGAGAGTTCGCCTTATAATGTGATAGATAGTGCGTGGCAGATACTCAAGGTCTTCAACAAAGAACTCCTTAGGATATTCAGCATCTGGAGGCAAAGGCTTCATCATGCTAAGCATCTGACTCATGTTGGGTTCAGGCTTGTGAAAAATGCTTCCCATAGCAGCACTGTGAAGCTGACAACCAGGTTCATAAAGATCTCCTGGAGTGGGCAGGCCAGTGAGCTCAATGATATCAAAGGCTTTGGATTCGTGATGAACATTGCCTGTCATCCACTCAAGGACCCAAGTCTTCGGATCCCTGTTGTAGCCATGAATATGAAGAGTGACGTAGAATTGGAGCAGCAATTCTTCGTTCCAGTGCTCCTTGTCAGTGACGAACTACAACAAGCCAGATTCTCTGAAGCAATCCAGCGCTTCTTCCAAACAGGGCAGACCAGTTATGGCTTCAGTGTCAAGACGCATATGGGAAAAAAGCGAACTTGATTGTACAAGATGCATAAGTAATAACTGCGCTGCTGATAGCTCCAGAACCGATCAGAAGATACTCTTGCCTTAGAGTAGGGGTTCTTGGCGCTATTGAAGAAGGTGTTGTGTGCTTTGAAGCCATTGATATTGAATGATCCGGGTGCAGATGCAATGCCTCGAAACCTAGGCAGCCTTGGCATTGGCTTCTAAACCTGAGGCCTGCGCTCGACGTGATAGTTAAATTGGGGACCAGCAGAAGGTGGAGGAACAAGAAGAGGCCATTTGACAGTGATGAGCTGACCATAGTTGTATGCTTGCTCAATAGTATGTGGCCTTGGTGGCGGAACAGGAGCAGTGGCATCAACAGAGGCGTCAGGCTGCACATCTGTTGCAGCTGCATCATTGGCTTCATTGGCTTCTGGCACAGTGTTAGGTGCAGGCTCCACACTGTCTTCAGCCATGACCACATCATTGGCTTTAGTGGTGTTAGTGGTGGCAGCCTCAAGATTCTCAATCTCCACTTGAGGAGCTGGAGGGTCGGGCACTGACACGTTCACTTCAGGAACAACTTCTTCAGTGATGGGGGGAGTAGGGACACGTTCTTCTGCTTGTTTTTCTTCGGCTGATGCAGCAGGATTGTCTTCAGCAACTTTAACTTCAGACTCGGAGACGTTCACAGTAGGAGTGGCTTCTGGGAACACTTGACGTGCAACAGATTGGTGGTGCACTTCTCCTTCTGGAGCGCTCGTAAGAGGGACTTGGGGCCTTGGACCTTTGTGCAGCCTGCCTAACGCTGGCGACGCCTGTGAAGATGGAGTTGGATGGGCCTCAAAGTCATCTTCTTCTTCTTGCACTGGTGGGGTGACTTGTTGTTGAGGAGTACTAGGGGTTTCTTGTTGTTGTGGGTGATCAACCCATGATGCATCCTGAGCAATTGGCGTCAGAGGACAACCAATACTGATGAGTTCGCTGTTCGTGAGAACAGGCGATGATACCAAGTTGTGCTCGATCTGAGGAAGAACTACATCATCTTCAACATTGTCATGGTGACCAATGTCTTCAGCAGCGGTGGGGTCAACTGCTGAAAGTCTTCAACTTAGGAGCCTCTGTGGAAGCAGGTTCATGAACTATCATCCGTCGTTCTTGATGTGAAGAGTTAGGATGAGCAATCGAGATGGGCTCGACAACAAGGGGCTCTGTGGGAGCAGCCCGATCTTTCTTGGTTTTGCGCTTCTTCTTGGAGGGAGCGACATCAGAAGCGTCGGGTTTTTTTCTCTTTCTGGCTTCAGCCTCGGCAGCCCTTGTCTTCTTCAGTTCTGAAGCGGTGGAAGTGACCTTTGGCTTCGAGCCGGACATGCTGCTTGGGAAGACAATGCGAGGTTCTTCCTGCCTCGAGGGTGTAGATCTGTCAGTCGATGGCTTCTTCTTCTTCTTTGCAGCCATTCTGGGGTCAATGCCAGGACGCCCAAGAGCCTTGCGCTTTTCAGCTTCATTGTAGGCTTGCACGCACTTGTCAGCCAGACTCTTCATGCTCTCACGAGAACCTTTAGCTTCTTCTTGTTTCTTGAGAAAGGCTTCCTTGAGCTCGTGCAGCATAACCTTGAAGTTTTTGACATCTTGCACGCTGAGATTTTCCATGTGCTTCTTGAACTGAGCTTTCTCATAGTCAATCTTTTGCTTCAGTTCAACGATGCGCTGAGCTAGAGCTAGCTCAGAAGCAATGGCACCAGTGAAAGAGACGCTGAGGCCAATTGGAAGTTAAAGATCGTCAAAGCTGAGATTGGCGGTTTCAAACCACTCATCAATGAAGTTGTGGATGATTGCCATGTCAAAGAGAGGCAAATCATTGAAGATTTCTGCTTCTTCCTTGCTCTTAATCTGTTGCTCAAGAGCGTCATCTGCAAGATCTTCATCACTGGATAGATCAATGTGTTCGTCTTGCAGAATGGCAGCAGGGGTCAATGCCTGATCAGTATTCTTTTTCATCTCCGTCTTCTTGGAGATACGTGATAGATCTTCAGACTGCACACTGTCTTCAGGAGGTGCAGTAGCCAGTGGCTTCACACGTGAAGCTTTTGGAGGAGCAGCTGACTTTGAAGCTCTAGCCTTCTTTTGCTTCTGCGGCTTTGGAGCAGGAGCTGGGGCTTCATCGGTGTCGGCATCATCATCAGAATGATCTACTTTGGCACCTTGAACAGAAATGTGAGTGATAAGGCCATCAAGGTTGTAGAACGGTCCGATGATATTGGGTTCAGCATCGTGTGTGCCGTTAGCCCGGGGAGCAGAAGGACTAGGGTTGAAGTCTAGTCCCAATGACTTCTTGTTTTCCTTGGCCGATGCCTTTGCGTGCTGGAAGTCTACTCCTAGGTCACAAACTTGTATTTAAACCATTGTTCGGCCCAATATCTTCGAATCCATTGGATTCGTGTCTTGCGCTGATTGTAATCCTCTTCTGGATCTGTCTTGTACAGCTCTGAGAGGTCATCAGGCAGATCTCTTGATGTTCCCCCTCGATGCTGTCTACCACCCTTCCTTGCTGATTTCTCTGTAGCCATTGACTTCAAACTGAATGGCGTCAACACGTTCAAAGGCTTCCGCTTGCTGGTCGAACAAGAACTGGCTTCGGGAGAGTTAATGTGATGCTGTAAGAATTCTGCAAACGAATGCAAACTATGAGAATCAAGGGATTCTCCCACGGACATGTACCTGTGACAGCATTAGAGATGCGAAGGAAGGGGAGAGGTCATATGCATTCTCAGAAGATTTTGAAGATAAATCAGTTTGAAGACATTGACCTCATGGTGCGAAGATATTCACTTATGTGTTTGGAGTTGGTTCCAGATTTGTACGAATCCAGGAATAGGTACAAGTGAGGAATCTAACTTGTTATGAAGCTTAAGTGAATATACTAGGCATTATATGAGATGCAGACAGGATAGATCTAGTATTGAGTAGGCAGAAACCACTTTCGGTAAACAGGATGAATTTCTTAGGATCAAAAAGATGGTAAAAAGAGAGTTTTATTATCACACAATGAACTGCTAGATGGGAAGAGTAGGAGACCGAGCATTTCAATCCACCATGCCCTAACTTGGCGACGGAGGACACCTACGGCGGCGGCGGAGAGGACGAAGACTGCGGCCGGCGTGAGGACGGCGTCGGTGAAGATGCGGCAGCTAAGCGCTTCGTCGCCGGCATCGTCGAGAGCTAGCGGTGGCGCTAGGGTTTGGACGAGGTGGAGAGGTGGAAGAAGGTTTTCTTGACCGCAGGGGACATGTATTTATAGGGAAGTATGCGACACAGCGTAATTACGCAGGTGCCCCTAGCGGTTCACATCTGAGGGACACGTGGCAAGCATGCAACATACTCGGAGTTGTCCCACGTTCCCACGCTCGCCCGAACTGTCGGATGGTCATTCCGGCTTCTCCGGATTTCAGGCAATAAGGATAGAGCATTTAAAACATACTTAATGTTTGTCTCTGTATCTTCTGCTGACAAGGACGCGGAGAAGACATTCGACAGTTTCAATAGAATGCATATGATTTGGACAGATAGAGTTTGTGATAGAAAGCATAGAGAGATTACGGTCCGATCACATTCACTTAGTTTAAAAGATTCAACAAGGAAGACGTAGCTATAAGTGAATGCTGTAGAGGACAGAACACTAATATGTATATATCAGAAGACAATCAAATCAACATAGTGAAGATAATCATGAAGACAAGTTGAAATTGAAGACAAACCAAATGTGAAGACAAAGCAAATGTAACGCCATGAGTAAAACACTTCAAACAGAAGAATTTGGTGGTGGCGTTACCCACCGTATAGGAAGTATTAGACCCAGACACGGCGCACAATTATCGTGGCGCTCCGAAGTCAAATTCCACGTTAATGTATTCACACTCAAAATGTAAGTCTCCATTGATTGAAGATATACTTTACTTCGTGTGTTGCACATCTATGTCATCAACATGCTTAAGTGTTAGGATGTGTGCCTGATCACAGGACATTTGAGGATTCCAAGATATTTAGCTCACATCGTAACTTGCAAAACCTCTTCTCATCCAAGGGCTTGGTGAAGATATCTGCCAATTGCTCTTCAGTGTTGACGTGTATGATATCAATATCTTCCTTCATAACATGATCTCTAAGAAAGTGATGACGAATTTCAATGTGCTTTGTCTTCGAGTGCTGAACTGGGTTGTTGGCAATCTTGATGGCGCTTTCGTTGTCGCAGTAGAGTGGAACTTGCTTCAGGTGAATGCCATAGTCTTTGAGTGTTTGCTTCATCCATAGAAGCTGAGCGCAGCAAGATCCAACAGCAATGTATTCAGATTCAGCAGTGGAGAGAGATACACAGTTCTGCTTCTTTGAAGACCAACATACAAGTGATCGTCCCAGAAAATGACATGTGCCTGATGTAGACTTGTGATCCACCTTGTCACCAGCATAATCAGCATCCGAGAATCCAACTAGATCAAACTCTGAGCCCTTTGGATACCATAATCCTAGTGTTGGGGTGTGAACCAAATATCCGAGAATTCGCTTCACAGCTAAGTGATGTGATTCCTTTGGTGCCGCTTGGAACCGGGCACACATGCAAACACTAAGCATGATATCTGGCCTAGATGCACATAAATAAAGCAAGGAACCAATAATGGAGCGATATACCTTTTGATCAAACTCTTTACCATTGTCGTCGGGACCCAGATAATGTTTGGCTGGCATTGGTGTCGTGAAGCCTTTGTAATCTTGCATCCCAAATTTCTTCAGGCAATCTTTGAGGTATTTCTCTTGAGATATAAAGATATTGTTGCGTTGCTGACATATTTGAAGACCAAGGAAGAACTTCAGCTCACCCATCATGGACATCTGATATTGCTCTTGCATCATGTATCCGAACTCGTCAGTGTATTTCTGATTGGTGCAGCCGAAGATAATTTCATCCACATATATTTGGCACACAAATAGTTCACCA
Organism: Triticum urartu; assembly: GCF_003073215.2. NCBI lineage: Eukaryota > Viridiplantae > Streptophyta > Magnoliopsida > Poales > Poaceae > Triticum > Triticum urartu. Next base: position 523,193,501 of record NC_053027.1, on the reverse strand, counting down.
TCATATGTCTTCGTGAAGAGAGTGGGGTCGAGGGAACCAGGTTTGAAGCCTTTGCTCTTCAGGAAGTCTTTGAGTGTGTCATACCAAGCCCGAGGGGCTTGTTTGAGACCATACAGTGCCTTGTTGAGCTTGTACACCATGTCAGGATGTTTTGGATCTTCAAAGCCAGGTGGTTGTGCAACCTACACTTCTTCTTCAATCTTGCCATTGAGAAAAGCGCTCTTCACGTCCATTTGATGCAGAAGAATGTTATGATGATTTGCATAGGCCAGCAGTATGCGTATGGCTTCAAACCTAGCCATAGGAGCAAATGTTTCATCGAAGTCAATCCCTTCAACTTGAGTGTATCCTTGAGCAACGAGACGAGCTTTGTTTCTGACAACTTGACCATGCTCATCGTGTTTGTTGCGATATATCCATTTAGTGCCTATTATATTGTGCTTACGAGGATCAGGACGCTTAACCAGTTCCCATACATTATTCAGCTCAAACTGTTGAAGCTCTTCTTGCATAGCTTGAATCCATTCAGGTTCCATGAAGGCTTCATCAACTTTCTTAGGTTCAGATATTGAGACGAATGCGAAGTGCCCACAGAGATTTGCTAGCTGTGTTGCCCTTGAACGAGTGAGTGGACCTGGTGCATTGATGCTATCAATTATTCTTTCAATCTGTACTTCATTTGCAACACGAGGATGTACAGGACAAAGATTTTGCTCTTGCTGATCATTATCATCGTTAGAAGGATTGTCTTCAGGCTGAGCATTGTCTTCAGGTTGATCAGGTGCGGAGATGATAAGTTCCTCTTCAGGCTGAGCTTCAGATGGTATGATTTCTCCAGTTCCCATAAGTTTGATTAATTCACTGGATGGAACTTCATCTAACACATTTGGCAGGTGCTCTCATTGCGAGCCGTTAGTCTCATCGAACCGCACATCCACTGTTTCAACCACTTTATAGTGAAAGAGGTTGAAGACTCTGTAGGAGTGCGAATCCTTTCCATATCCAAGCATAAAACCTTCATGTGCTTTCGGTGCAAATTTTGAAGTGTGATGTGGATCCTTGATCCAGCACCTGGCACCAAATACTCTGAAGTAACTGACATTTGGCTTCTTGCCCGTAAGGAGCTCATAGTATGTCTTGTTCAGAAACTTGTGAAGATAAACACGGTTGATGATATGGCATGCAGTATCAATGGCTTCTGGCCAGAATTTTCTTGGAGTCTTGTATTCATCAAGCGTTGTCCGGGCCATCTCAATAAGTGTTCTGTTCTTGCGTTCCACGACGCCATTCTGCTGCGGCGTGTACGGAGCTGAGAATTCATGTGTGATGCCCAAAGTATCAAGATATGTATCTAGGCCAGTGTTCTTGAATTCAGTGCCATTGTCACTTCTGATGTGCTTTATCTTGACGCCATAGTTGTTCATGGCTCGATTGGCGAAGCGTCTGAAGACATCCTGCACTTCAGTCTTGTAGAGGATTATATGCACCCAAGTATATCTTGAATAATCGTCAACAATGACAAAGCCATATAGAAAAGCAGTAGTAGTAAGAGTTGAGTAATGGGTGGGACCAAAAAGGTCCATGTGGAGCAGTTCGAAGGGTTGAGTCGTTGTCATGATTGTCTTTGCGGGATGCTTGGCCCTCGTCATCTTTCCTGCTTCACAGGCACCGCATAAGTGATCCTTCTTGAACTTGACGCCCTTGATGCCTATGACATGCTTCTTTCTTGCAAGAGTGTGCAAGTTCCTCATGCCATCATGCCCTAGCCTCCGATGCCAGAGACAGCATTCTGAAGCTTTTGCTAGAAGACATACGGCAAGTTGTGGTCTTGCTGAGAAATCTACCATGTACAAATCATCTTTCTGATACCCTTCAAAAACTAGAGACTTGTCAGATTCCATTAGAACAAGGCAACGATATTTTCCAAACATCACAATCATGTTTAAATCGCAAAGCATCGAGACAGACGTTAAGTTGAAACCAAGGGATTCAACAAGCATGACTTTATCCATGTGTTGATCCCTTGAGATTGCAACTCTACCTAGACCCAATACCTTGCTTTTACCAGTGTCAGCAAATGTGATGTGACTTTTGTCAGATGGACGTAAGGTTGAGTCCATAAGAAGACTTCGCTTGCCAGTCATGTGATTAGTACACCCACTATCAATAATCCATTCTGAAGTAGCTGGTGTCGTACCGTACAGTGCAGTTAGGGGGATAGGCTTCACGAAGAGAATTGTGAAGCATAAACATTTGACGAGCAAGTGTATTATGAAAGCTTAGATCAAGGTTAGGACTGATAGGACAAGTAGCAAGCGACTCAGGAACAAAATACATAATAAGACCATTTGGGCATTTGATCTTGCGCCCTACAAGATGTTTAAGGTCCCCAACAATAGCTTCAGACGATTTTGGTTTTCGGCTGGAGACCTTTCCCTGCAAAAGAGAGTTAAGCTTTCTTAGCCACCCACATCTTCAAGGGTGGCTTTGAAGCAATAAGTCTAAGTGCAGCATCTGAGAACTTTGGCTTTGGAGCCTTAGCAAAAAGTCTTGCAGGAGGACAATAGTACTCGTAAGAATAAGCAGAGTAGTTCTTGGTCTTATGAACATGGCGGTTTTATGAAACACGCTCATGTTCATAGGCCCGAGTAAGGTTTCCCTGCAAAACATTTGCGTTAGTGCAACTCAGGTGAGTCCTCTGTCTGTATGAAGCCTTTGGACCGTATGAAGCCTGTGGTCTAGGGTTTGTCTTCTTCATGTCTGGTGTCATGACGACATTCACAAGAAGATTCTCCAAACATCTTTTCGGCACCCAGACTTTCTTCAAAGGCGGCCTATTCCTGCAATTAGTACCAATATACCTAGCAAACACTTCACCATTCTGATTCTTAAACAGTTTATAGTTTGCATCAAAGGATTCATCAATAACAATGGGATTAGCACAAGTGAAGCCAGATAGGGTGGATGGATCCGTTGAAGGTTCCTTTGCAGCAACCCATGTGGTTTTGGGGTACTGCTCAGGTTTCCAGTAAGAGCCATCAGCATTCATTTTCCTTTCGAACCCAACACCCTCTTTCCTAGGGTTTTGGTTCAGGATCTGCCTTTTGAGAACATCACATAGTGTCTGATGCCCTTTGAGACTTTTGAACATCCCTGTTTCAAGAAATGTCTTCAACCTAGCATTCTCATCAGCAATAGCAGTGGGGTTAGTTACCACATCAGCAGTTGAAGATATTGCAACAGTAGCAGCAGTAGACCATTCAACAACAGAAGTAGCGTTATCACGCTCAATGCATTTAAGACATGGTGGTTCAAATCCTTCCTGGGCGGAACTGGTCTGTTTGGCGCGAAGTGACTCGTTTTCCTTTTGAAGATCTTCATGAGCCGCTCTCAATTTCTCAAGATCTTGTTTCCTTTGAAGATAATCATAGGAAAGCTTTTCATGAGTTGTTGAGAGCGTTTCATGACGACTTTCAAGTTCCTCATACTTAACATGAAGATTTTTTATGCCTTCAATTAAGGACTGAGATCGAGTCATTTCAGCGTCTAGTAGGTCATCGCTGTTGTCTAATAGTTTTTGAATATGTTCCATAGCTTTCTGTTGTTCAGTTGCAATTTTAGCAAGTGTTTTGTAGTTGGGTTTGGAACCACAATAAGAGTCATCTTCACTTGATGTTTGATAGTGAGTGGCGCGTGAGTTTACCTTGGCACCGCGTGCCATGAAGCAGTAGGTGGGAGTGGAGTTGTCCTTGTCATTAGCATCAGCGTTGGTGACGGAGTCATTGTCTTCAGTGTTGAAGATGGACTTGGCAACGTAGGCTGTAGCCAGACTTGCCACGCCAGAATCGGACTCCTCCTCAGACTCCACCGCCGCCTCCTCAGAAGCGGACTCCTCCTCTGAATCCATTTCCTTGCCAACAAACGCACGAGCCTTGCCAGATGAGCTCTTCTTGTGTGATGAAGACTTTGAGGAAGACTTGGAAGAAGACTTTGAGTATTTCTTCTTCTTCTTGTCGTCAGAATCATACTCCTTGCTCTTCTTTTTCTTCTTGTTCTCATTGTCCCACTGCGGACACTCAGAGATGTAGTGGCCAGGTTTCTTGCACTTGTGGCATGTTCTATTCTTGTAGTCATGAGCAGAAGCTTCATCATTCCTTGAGCTTGATCGTGAGGACTTTCTGAAGCCTTTCTTCTTGGTGAAATTTTGGAACTTCTTCACAAGCATAGCAAGCTCCTTTCCAATGTCTTCAGGATCATCAGAACTGCTGTCAGATTCTTCTTTAGATGAGGAGACAACTTTTTCCTTCAAGGCACGAGTTCGCCCATAGATGGGACCGTAGATGTCTCTTTTCTCAGAAAGCTGAAACTCATGTGTGTTGAGCCTCTCAAGTATGTCAGACGGATCGAGTGTCTTGAAGTCAGGACGTTCTTGAATCATCAGAGCTAGGGTGTCAAATGAGCTGTCAAGTGATCTCAGGAGTGTCTTGACGACTTCATGCTTGGTGATCTCAGTAGCGCCGAGGGCTTGAAGCTCATTTGTGATGTCAGTGAGTCGATCAAACGTGAGCTGGACATTCTCATTGTCATTTCTCTTGAAGCGGTTGAAGAGGTTGCGAAGAACACTGATTCTCTGATCTCTCTCGGTTGAGACGCCTTCGTTGACCTTGGAGAGCCAGTCCCAGACTAGCTTAGATGTTTCCAAAGCACTCACACGGCCATACTGTCCTTTGGTCAGATGACCATAGATGATGTTCTTGGCAGTGGAGTCCAGTTGAATGAACTTCTTGACATCAGCAGCGGTGACACCTTCACCAGCCTTGGGAACGCCATTCTTGACGACATACCATAGGTCGACATCAATGGCTTCAAGATGCATGCGCATCTTATTCTTCCAGTAGGGATATTCAGTTCCATCGAAGACTGGGATCGCAGCAGAGACTTTGATTATCCCTGCAGTCAACATAGCCAAAACTCCAGGTGGTTAAACCGAATCACACAGAACAAGGGAGTACCTGAAAGTGCTAGTAATCGACTAGAGGGGGGTGAATAGGCGATTTTTATGAAAGTCTTCAAAACATGGAAGTTTCGAAGACAAACGATAGAAATAAACCTATTACCATGCAGCGGAAGGTAGACTACACTAGGCAAACATAGTCAAGTATTCAATGAAGTGAAAGCACAATGACTAATGGTAGCTAGGCAGTAAAGATCAGGTAGGAAGATATAGTGAAGCCAATCAGAACAAGCAGTCACTCAATGAAGACAAAAGATAAGGCAATCATGCAATGACTTCACCAGGGCCTACAGTAAGTAAAGGAATGGGAAGGATGAAATCAGTGACTCGTTGAAGACAATGATTTGTTGGACCAGTTCCAGTTGCTATGACAACTGTACGTCTGGTTAGGGAGGCTGAGATTCAACTCAGAAGACCGCGTCTTCACGTTATTCCCCTTGAGCTAAGGACACCCAGTCCTTGCCCAACCACTCTGGTAAGTCTTCAAGGTAGACTTCCAAACCTTCACAGAATTCGTTCACCGGTGATCCACAATGACTCTTGGATGCTCAGAACGCGACGCCTAACCGGCTGGAGGATTCACAGTCCTCAAGTGTAATAAGTCTTCAGATCACACAGACAGGAAGACTTCAGTGATGCCTAACTCTTTTTGGCTCTGGGTGGTTAGGGCTTTATCCTCGCAAGGAATTCTCTCTCAAAGGCTTCGAGGTGGGTTGCTCTCAAACGACAAAAGTCATACACTAACTCTGAGCAGCCAACCGTTTATGGTTGTAGGGGATGGGCTATTTATAGCCACTAGGCAACCCGACCTGATTTGTCCGAAATGACCCTCGGTCACTAAGGAACTGACACGTGTTCCAACGGTCAGATTTCAAACACACACATCAACTTTACTTGGGCTACAAGCAAAGCTGACTTATCCAACTCTAGACGAGATTTTCTCTCATAGTCTTCACTCGAAGACATAGGATTTTGGTTAAGCATCACTTCAGTCATTCTGACTGGTTCACTTGGACCCCACTTAACAGTGCGGTGGTTCCTATGACTCAACAAAGAAAAACACAGAACGACGAAACTGCTAAGTCTTCGCGCTCCATAGTCTTCACACGATGTCTTCTCTTGTCATAGTCTTCAATGTGAATGTCTTCACATACCACCTTTGACTTCAATGTCTTCATACATTTTTAGGGGTCACCTCTGGTAGGAAAACCGAATCAATGAGGGACTTCTACCTGTGTTATCCTGCAATTCTCACAAACACATTAGTCCCTCAACTAGGTTTGTCGTCAATACTCCAAAACCAACTAGGGGTGGCACTAGATGCACTTACAATCTCCCCCTTTTTGGTGATTGATGACAAACTAGTTGAAGTTTTCAACGGGGAATAAAGTATTTGAAATTGTAAAGGATAGGGGATTGTCTTCATAAGTGGCAAAGGCTCCCCCTGAAGATGTGCATATAAGTAATTTGCTTTTGGTATGCAAATGCACATGGCAGGTTGTACTTGTGGAGATCCTCTTCAACTTATGATGACAATTCATCATGCATGAAAAGTATGTGAAGATAATGACATGCATAATGAAAAATGGACGTCTGCAGAATGACCTAAGTGCGGAAATTATCATCGCACATGCGGAATTTATCATCGCATCACAGGATAGCAAACAAGTAGCAGACGACCATCTAGTTTAAGTGTTACAACTCAAAGAACCAAATGTATCAGAAAGCGAGAGTTGTAAACACTAGGAAAAATATAAAACCACCGCCCATAAGGACCCGCTTGAAGACTATCAAACTCATATGTTTCTCCCCCTTTTGTCAGTAAGGACCAAAAAGGTTTGAAGACATAAAGCACCTACTTGTTCCCTTGAGGAGTTGGTGAAGCAGCAGGGTCGTCGGTGTTGGTTGGCGGTGCAGACGAACTTGGTGCAGTGTCGATTCGCGTTGAAGGTGGAGGAGGTGAAGTTGCATCATCTTGGTCATCGATGACTCTGGCATTTATGGTCGCAGCTGAGGACGAGTATTCAGAGTCTTCAAGTGAGGGAGTCCGACGCAAGTGAGCATTTCTAGGAGGATTTGAGTCAAACTAGAAGCGTTCGGTGAAGCCATCGTCGTGCAGATCAGCTTCAGCACTCAGTAAGGTCAAACTCTTCCACGACCTCCGACACGTTTCATGAGTGACAAAGGCATTCTTGGTGGCAAGATTGCGAATGCGGTTGACATCCACCAAGAGGCTTTGCATCTGACGCTTAAGCCAGTCGTGATGTTTGTCCTATTTCTGATGCAGCTCGACGAGAAGCTCTCGGTCATTGAGGACACGAGATCTTCTTTGAGGCCTTTGCGCAATGGTGCTACAAATGACATAAGTTTGAGCACGAGGAACACGTGTGTTTCCAGCCAGAGGATAAACACGAGAAACGGCTGGAATCCCTTCAATGGGCTGGGTGAAGCTTTGGTGATCAGCATTGTGAAGATAAATGGGATCCTTAGCAGGCTCTGGGTAAATGGCTTCAACTGACAGATCAACCTCGGGCAAGAATATAAGATGATTGCGCGTAGATGGCTGATAGTTGAAAGCTGAGTGACGCTTTATCAGACGCATGACCCATGGAGCATAGAATTTCAACCCAAAGATGTCAGAACCAAACGCAGCCAACTGCCTGATGAAGAAGTCTTGAGCATTGAAGCTGATGCCATTGAAGATATAGAAAACCAAAGTCTTCATTGCTCCTTCAAGCTTCGCTGCAGAAGAGTGTCCTTTGACAGGCCATAGAGTCTTCCTGATGATGTGGTAAATGGTGCGAGGTAGGTACTCTAGGTCTTCAACAAAGAACTCAGATGGGTATTCAGCGTCATGAGGCAGAGGCTTCATCATGCTCAGCATTTGACTCATGTTGGGTTCTGGATTCTGAAAGATGCTTTCCAAGGCATTTTGATGTTGTTGACAACCTGGTTCATAGTATTCACCAGGAGTGGGCAGGCCTGTGAGCTCAATGATATCAAGAGCTTTAGCTTCATGATGGACATTTCCTATCATCCACTCAAGGACCCAAGTCTTCGGATCCCTGTTGTAGCCTCGAATATGAAGAGTGGCATAGAATTGAAGCAGCAATTCTTCGTTCCAGTGCTCCTTGTCAATGACGAACTACAACAGACCAGCGTCTCGGAAACAGTCCAATGCTTCTTCGAGGCAGGGCAGACCAGCTATAGCTTCAGAGTCGAGGCGCATATGTGGAAATATGCGCCCTTGATTGTATAGGACACAGGAATAGTAGCTGCGCTGCTGATAGCTCCAAAACCGATCTGAGGAAATGTGCGGTCTTGTATAGGGGTTCTTGGAACTGTTGAAGAAGATATTATGCGCCACGAAGCCATTTGCATTGAAGACCCCAGGTGAAGTGGCAGTGCCTGGGAATCGTGGAAGTCTTGGCTTGGGCTTTTGAACTTGAGGCCTGTGCTCGACGTGGTACTCAAACTGTGGACCAGCAGCAGGCGGAGGAGTCAGAATGGGCCATCGAACCATAACTGGCTGACCATGATCAAATGCCAGCTCCATTGTGTGAGGTCTTGGAGGGGGAATAGGGGCATTGGCATTGTCTTCATGGGCTTCAAGGGCCACATGTGCTTCAGGTGCTGCAGCATTGACTTCAGGTGTTGCAGCATTAACTTCTGGTGCCTCATTGGCTTCTGGCGCCGTATTGGCTTCAACCATGACAACGTCATTGGCGTCAGCAGTGATGTTGGTGGCCGCCTCAGGGTTGTGAGCCTCCACTTGAGAAGCTGGAGGGTAGATCACGTTCTCCTCGAGAACAACATCTTGGTGAGACGGGGGTGTAGCAACTCTAGTAACTCTTGTGGCTTCTTCTTCATCGGCTGATGCAGCCGGAACATCTTCAGCCATTTTGGCTTCAGATTCAGACACGTGCATTGTTGGAGTGACTTGGGGCCGGGGTCCTTTGCGAAGCCTGCGTAAACGGGCGACGCTTGTGGAGATGGAGCATGCGGGGCCTCAAAGTCATCATCATTTTGCACTGTTGGGGTAGCTTGCGGTTGGGGAGAGCTTGTTGTGTCTTGTCTCTGTGAGTGATCAGCCCACGATGCATCCTGAGTAGTTGGCGTCAGAGGACGACCAATACTGATGAGTTCGCTGTTCGTGAGCACAGGCGATGATACCAATTGGTGCTCGATCTGAGGAAGGACTTCATCATCTTCAACATTGTCATGGTGATCAATGTCTTCAGCAGCGGTGGGGTCAACTGCTGGAATGTCTTCAGCTTCAGAAGCCTCTGTGGAAGCAGGCTCATGAACTATCATCCGTCGTTCTTGATGTGAAGAGGCAGGACGAGCAACTGAGATGGGCTCGACAACAAGGGGCTCTGTGGGAGCAGCCCGATCTTTCTTGGTTTTGCGCTTCTTCTTGGAGGGAGCGGCATCAGAAGCTTCAGGATTTTTCCTCTTTCTGGCTTCAGCCTCGGCAGCCCTTGTCTTCTTTAGTTCTGAAGCCACTGTGGGGACCTTAGGTTTCGAACCTGTCATACTGGCAGGGAAGACAATGGGATGTACTTCCTGCCTTGTTGCTTCGGGTTTGGCCACAGCTGGCTTCTTCTTCTTTGGCTTGGCCGCCATTCTGGGGTCGATGCCAGGATGCCCAAGAGCCTTGCGCTTCTCATCTTCATTGTAGGCTTGCACGCACTTGTCAGCCAGACTCTTCATGCGCTCACGAGACCCTTTAGCTTCTTCACGTTTCTTGAGAAAGGCTTCCTTGAGCTCGTGCAGCATAACCTTGAAGTTTTTCACATCTTGCGCGCTAAGCTTGGCCATGTGCCTCTTGAACTGAGCTTTCTCATAGTCAATCTTTTGCTTCAGTTCAACGATGCACTGAGCTAGAGATAGCTCAGAAGCAATGGCGCCAGTGAAAGCGACGCTGAGGCCAATTGGAAGTTGCAGATCATCAAAGCTGAGATTGGGGGTTTCAAACCACTCATCAACGAAGTTGTGGATGATTGCCACATCAAAGAGAGGCAAATCATTGAAGATTTCTGCTTCTTCTTTGCTCTTAATCAGTTGTTCAAGAGTGTCATCTGCAAGATCTTCATCGCTAGACAGATCAATGGCGTCATTGCGCAGAATAGCAGCACCAGTCAGTTCTTGGCTGGTGGGTTGCCAGGGCATCTTCACTCTCGGGGGCTTGGAGATGCGTGACAAATCTTCAGACTGCACACTGTGTTCAGGAGGTGCAGTGGCCAGAGGCTTCACCTGTAAGACCTTTGGTGCAGGAGCAGGCTTTGAAGCTTTAGGCTTCTTCAATTTCTTTGGCTTCGGTGGTGTAGGCGCTTCATCAGATTCAGCGTCATCTGCAGGCTCATCCACGGCTGTCCCTTGAACCATGATATGAGTGATGAGACCTTCTAGGTTGTAGAAGGGCCCAACAAGATTGGGTTCAGCTTCGCGTGTGCCATCAACACGAGGAGCAGATGGGCCTGGATTGAAGTCTAAGCCTCGTGACTTCTTGTTCTCTTTGGCCGAGTTCCTGGCAAACTGAAGGTTGCACTTGAACAGATTATCATCGCGGCACCACAGTAATGAAGATGGGTCTGCATCTGCAGGCTGCGGTCCACGGACCATGCAAGGATAGAAGCCTTGTTCAATGGCTTCAGCTCTGGACTTGGGTTGAAGATTTCTGTATAGAATGTCTCCCCATGGTCGTTTGATGGCATTCTTCTCAGCATACTCCTGGGTCACGGACCTGTACTTGAACCACTATTCTGCCCAATATCTTCGAATCCATTGGATTCGAGTTTTTCGCTGATTGTAGTCCTCCTCTGGATCTGTCTTGTACAGCTCATAGAGGTCAGGAGGCAAATCTCTTGAGGTGTTGCCACTACGCTGTCTGCCACCCATTCTTGTAGGTTTCTCTGGTGCCATGAAGCTTAAACTGAAGGGCTTCAACATGTTTAAAGGCTTCAAAGGCTTCCGCTTTCTGGTCAAACAGGAACTGGCTTCGGGAGAGTTAATGTGATGCTGTAAGAATTCTGCAAACGAATGCAGACTATGAGAACCAAGGGATTCTCCCACGGACATGTACCTGTGACAGCATTAAGGTGCGAGGGAAGGGGAAGAGGTCATATGCATTCTCGGAAGATTTTGAAGATAAATCAGTTTAGAAGACATTGACCTCATAGTGCGAAGACATTCACTCATAGATAGAGAGTTGGTTCCAGATTTGTACGAATCCACGAATAAGTACAAGTGAGGAATCTAACTTCTTTGTGAAGCATAAGTGAACATACTAGGCATATTATGAGATGCAGTATGAAATAGATCCAACTTGTGTGAATAGAAACTTCTTGTGGTAGAAAGTGATGAATCTATAGGATCAAAGGGGGCCGTAAAAAGGAAGTTTTATTTACCACACGAAGAACTGCTAGACGGAGTGGGAGAGGAGGCCGAGCAGTTCGATCGTCCGTGCCCTAACTTGGGCGACGGAGGACACTTACGGCGACGGCGGAGAAGACGATGTCCGCGGCCGGCGTGAAGACAGTGTCGGTGAGGTCGCGGCAGCTAAGCGCTTCGTCGCCGGCGTCGTCGAGGGCTAGCGGTGGCGCTAGGGTTTGTGCGAGAGTGGAAGAAAGGATAATGACTGTGGCGAGGCGTGTATTTATAGGGATAGGGACGACACAGAGTTATTACACAAGTGCCCCTGGCGATTCACATCTGAGGGACACGTGGCTATCATGCAACACATCGGAGGTTGTTCCACATTCCCACGCACGCCTGGATTGTCGGATGGTCGTTCCCACTTCTCCGGGTTTCAGGTGAAAGGATTTAGCATTGAAAACGGATTAATGTTTGTCTCTGTGTCTTCTACTGACATGGAGGCAGAGAAGACATTTGACAGTGTCAATAGAATGCATATGATTTGGATAGATAGACTTAGGAAAGAAGCATAGAGGGGTTAGGGTCCGATCACATTCACTTAGTTTAAAAGATTCATCAAGAAGCCATAGCTATAAGTGAATGCTGTAGAGGACAGAAACCAAACCAAATCAGTATATACCAGAAGACAATCATATCAACATAGTGAAGATAATCATTAAGACAAGTTGAAAATGAAGACAAACCAAATGTGAACACATAGCAAATGTAACGCCATGGGTAAAACACTTCAACAGAAGAATGTGGTGGTGGCGTTACCCACCGTATAGGAAGTATTAGACCCAGACACGGCGCACAATTATCGTGGTGCTCCGAAGTCAAATTCCACGTTAATGTATTCACACTCAGAATGTAAGTCTTCATTTATTGAAGATATACTTTACTTCGTGTGTTGCACATCTAAGTCATCAACATGCATAAGTGTTAGGATGTGTGCCTGATCATATGACATTTGAGGATTCCAAGATATTTAGCTCACACCGCAACTTGCAAAACCTCTTCTCATCCAAGGGCTTGGTGAAGATATCTGCCAATTGCTCTTCAGTGTTGACGTGTATGATATCAATATCTTCCTTCACAACATGATCTCTGAGAAAGTGATGACGAATTTCAATGTGCTTTGTCTTCGAGTGCTGAACTGGGTTGTTGGCAATCTTGATGGCGCTTTCGTTGTCGCAGTAGAGTGGCACTTGCTTTAGGTGAATGCCATAGTCTTTGAGTGTTTGCTTCATCCATAGAAGCTGAGCGCAGCAAGATCCAACAGCAATGTATTCAGATTCAGCAGTGGAGAGAGATACACAGTTCTGCTTCTTTGAAGACCAACATACAAGTGATCGTCCCAGAAAATGACATGTGCCTGATGTAGACTTGTGATCCACCTTGTCACCAGCATAATCAGCATCCGAGAATCCAACTAGATCAAACTCTGAGCCCTTTGGATACCATAATCCTAGTGTTGGGGTGTGAACCAAATATCCGAGAATTCGCTTCACAGCTAAGTGATGTGATTCCTTTGGTGCCGCTTGGAACCGGGCACACATGCAAACACTAAGCATGATATCTGGCCTAGATGCACATAAATAAAGCAAGGAACCAATAATGGAGCGATATACCTTTTGATCGAACTCTTTACCATTGTCATCGGGACCCAGATGATGTTTGGCTGGCATTGGCGTCGTGTAGCCTTTGCAATCTTGCATTCCAAATTTCTTCAGGCAATCTTTGAGGTATTTCTCTTGAGATATAAAGATGTCGTTGCGTTGCTGACGTATTTGAAGACCAAGGAAGAACTTCAGCTCTCCCATCATGGACATCTGATATTGCTCTTGCATCATATATCCAAACTCATCAGTGTATTTCTGATTGGTGCAGCCGAAGATAATGTCATCCACGTATATTTGGCACACAAACAGTTCACCATCATATGTCTTCGTGAAGAGAGTGGGGTCGAGGGAACCAGGTTTGAAGCCTTTGCTCTTCAGGAAGTCTTTGAGTGTGTCATACCAAGCCCTAGGGGCTTGGTTGAGGCCATACAGTGTCTTGTTGAGCTTATACACCATATCATGATGTTTTGGATCTTCAAAGCCAGGCGGTTGTGCAACATACACTTCTTCGTCAATCTTGCCATTGAGAAAAGCGCTCTTCACATCCATTTGATGCAGAAGAATGTTATGATGATTTGCATAGGCCACCAGTATGCGTATGGCTTTAAGTCTAGCCATAGGAGCAAATGTTTCATCGAAGTCAATCCCTTCAACTTGAGTGTATCCTCGAGCAACGAGACGAGCTTTGTTTCTGACAACTTGACCATGCTCATCTTGCTTGTTGCGATATATCCATTTGGTGCCAATTATATTGTGCTTGCGAGGTTCAGGACGCTTAACCAGTTCCCATACATTATTCAGCTCAAATTGTTGAAACTCTTCTTGCATAGCTTGAATCCATTCAAGCTCCATGAAGGCTTCATCAACTTTCTTGGGTTCAGATATTGATACGAATGCGAAGTGCCCACAGAAATTAGCTAGCTGTGTTTCCCTTGAACGAGTGAGTGGACCTGGTGCATTGATGCTATCAATTATTCTCTCAATCTGTACTTCATTTACAACATGAGGATGTACATGAAGAAGATTTTGCTCTTGCTGATCATTTTCATCGTTAGAAGGATTGTCTTCAAGCTGAGCATTGTCTTCAGGTTGATCGGGTCCGGAGATGATAAGTTCCTCTTCAGGCTGAGCTTCAGATGGTATGATTTCTCCAGTTCCCATAAGTTTGATTGATTCACTGGATGGAACTTCACATTTGGCAGGTACTCTCTTAGCGAGCCGTTAGTCTCATCGAACCGGACATCCACAGTTTCAACCACTTTATAGTGAAAGAGGTTGAAGACTCTGTAGGAGTGCGAATCCTTTCCATATCCAAGCATAAAACCTTCATGTGCTTTTGGTGCTAACTTTGAAGTGTGATGTGGATCCTTGACCCAGCACCTGGCACCAAATACTCTGAAGTAACTGACATTTGGCTTCTTGCCAGTAAGGAGCTCATAGGATGTCTTGTTCAGAAGCTTGTGAAGATAAACACGGTTGATGATATGTCATGCAGTATCAATGGCTTCAGGCCAGAATTTTCTTGGAGTCTTGTATTCATCAAGCATCGTCCGAGCCATCTCTATAAGTGTTCTGTTCTTGCGTTCGACGACGCCATTCTGCTGTGGCGTGTACGGAGCTGAGAATTCATGTGTGATGCCCAAAGTATCAAGATATGTATCTAGCCCAGTGTTCTTGAATTCAGTGCCATTGTCACTTCTGACGTGCTTTATCTTGACGCCATAGTTGTTCATGGCTCGATTGGCGAAGCGTCTGAAGACATCCTGCATTTCAGTCTTGTAGAGGATTATATGCACCCAAGTATATCTTGAATAATCATCAACAATGACAAAGCCATAGAGACAAGCAGTAGTAGTAAGAGTTGAGTAGTGAGTGGGACCGAAGAGGTCCATGTGGAGCAGTTCGAAGGGTTGAGTCGTTGTCATGATTGTCTTCGAGGGATGCTTGGCCCTCATCATCTTTCCTACTTCACAGGCGCCACATAAGTGATCCTTCTTGAACTTGACGCCTTCGATGCCTATGACATGCTTCTTTCTTGCAAGAGTGTGCAAGTTCCTCATGCCAGCATGCCCTAGCCTCCGATGCCAGAGCCAGCATTCTGAAGCTTTTGCTAGAAGACATACGGCAAGTTGTGGTCCTGCTAAGAAATCTACCACGTACAGATCATCTTTCCGATACCCTTCAAACACTAGAGACTTGTCAGATTCCATTAGAACAAGGAAACGATATTTTCCAAACATCACAATCATGTTTAAATCGCAAAGCATTGAGACAGACATTAAGTTGAAACCAAGGGATTCAACAAGCATGACTTTATCCATGTGTTGATCCTTTGAGATTGCAACTCTACCTAGACCCAATACCTTACTTTTACCAGTGTCAGCAAATGTGATGTGACTTTTTTCAGATGGACGTAAGGTTGAGTCCATAAGAAGGCTTCGCTTGCCAGTCATGTGATTAGTACACCCACTATCAATAATCCATTCTGAAGCAGCTGGTGTCGTACCCTACAGTGCAGTTAGGGGGGTAGGCTTCACGAAGAGAGTTGTGAAGCAAAAACATTTGACGAGCAAGTGGATTATGAAAGCTTAGGTCGAGGTTAGGACTGATAGGGCAAGTAGCAAGCAACTCAGGAACAAAGTACATAATAAGACCATTTGGGCATTTGATCTTGCGCCCTACAAGGTGTTTAAGGTCCCCAGCAATAGCTTCAGACGATTTTGGTTTTCGGCCGGAGACCTTTCCCTGCAAAAGAGAGTTAAGCTTTCTTAGCCACCCACATCTTCAAGGGTGGCTTTGAAGCAATGAGTCTCAGTGCAGCATCTGAGAACTTTGGCTTTGGAGCCCTAGCAAAAAATCTTGCAGGTGGACAATAGTACTCATAAGAATAAGCAGAATAGTTCCTGGTCTTATGAACATGGCGGTTTGATGAAACACGCTCATATTCATAGGCCTGAGTATGGCTTCCCTGCAAAACATTTGCGTTAGTGCGACTCAGGTGAGTCCTCTGTCTATATGAAGCCTTTAGACCGTATGAAGCCTGTGGTCTGGGGTTTGTCTTCTTCA
The DNA here is from genome assembly GCF_003073215.2 of Triticum urartu. NCBI lineage: Eukaryota > Viridiplantae > Streptophyta > Magnoliopsida > Poales > Poaceae > Triticum > Triticum urartu. The sequence continues at coordinate 523,177,382 of NC_053027.1, read as the reverse complement.
CTTGTGGTGTCATGACGACATTCACAGGAAGATTCTCCAAAGAACTTTTCGGCACCGAGACCTTCTTCATAGGCGGTCCATTCCTGCAGTTAGTATCAATATACCTGGCAAACACTTCACCCTTCTGATTCTTAAACAGTTTATAGTTTGCATCAAAGGATTCATCAATAACAATGGGATTAGCACAAGTGAAGCCAGATAGGGTGGATGGATCCACTAAAGGTCCCTTTGCAGCAACCCATGTGGTTTTGGGGTACTGCTCAGGTTTCCAGTAAGAGCCATCAGCATTCATTTTCCTTTCAAACCCAACACCCTCTTTCCTAGGGTTTCGGTTCAGGATCTGCCTTTTGAGGACATCACATAGTGTCTGATGCCCTTTGAGGCTTTTGTACATCCCTATTTCAAGCAATGTTTTCAACCTAGCATTTTCATCAGTAATAGCAGTGGCATCCTCAGCAGAGGGGTTAGTTGGCACATCAGCAGTTGAAGATATTGCAATAGTAGTAGCAGTAGAACAACCAGCAACAGAAGTAGCGTTGTCATGCTCAATACATTTAATACATGGTGGTTCAAATCCTTCCTGAGCGGAACTGATCTGTTTGGCGCGAAGTGACTCGTTTTCCTTTTGAAGATCTTCATGAGCAGCTCTCAATTTCTCAAGATCTTGCTTCCTTTGAAGATAATCATAGGAATGCTTTTCATGAGTTGTTGAGAGCGTTTCATGACGACTTTCAAGTTACTCATACTTAACATGAAGATTTTTTATGTCTTCAATTAAAGACTGAGATCGAGTCATTTCAGCGTCTAACAGGTCATCGCTTTTGTCTAACAGTTTTTGAATATATTACATAGCTTTCTATTGTTCAGTTGCAATTTTAGCATGTGTTTTGTAGCTGGATTTGGAACCACAATCAGAGTCATCTTCACTGGAAGTTTGATAGTGAGTAGTGCGTGTGTTTACCTTGGCACCGCGTGCCATGAAGCAGTAGGTAGGAGCGGAGTAGTCCTTGTCATTTGCATCGGTGTCGGTGACGGAGTTATTGTCTTCAGTGTTGAAGATGGACTTGGAAACGTATGCTGTAGCCAGACTCGCAATGCCAGAATCGGACTCCTCCTCAGACTCCACCTCCGCCTCCTCAGAAGCGGACTCCTCCTCTGAATCCATTTCCTTGCCAACAAACGCACGTGCCTTGCCAGATGAGCTCTTCTTGTGTGATGAAGACTTTGAGGAGGACTTGGAAGAAGACTTGAGTATTTCTTCTTCTTCTTGTCGTCAGAATCATACTCATTGCTCTTCTTTTTCTTCTTGTTCTCATTGTCCCACTGCGGACACTCAGAGATGTAGTGTCCAGGTTTCTTGCACTTGTGGCATGTTCTCTTCTTGTAGTCATGAGCAGAAACTTCATCATTCCTTGAGCTTGATCGTGAGGACTTTCTGAAGCCTTTCTTCTTGGTGAATTTTTGGAACTTCTTGACAAGCATAACAAGCTCCTTTCCAATGTCTTCAGGATCATCAGAATTGTTGTCAGATTCTTCTTCAGATGAGGAGACAGTTTTTGCCTTCAAGGCACGAATTCGCCCATAGTTGGGACCGTAGATGTCTCTTTTCTCAGAAAGCTGAAACTCGTGTGTGTTGAGCCTCTCAAGTATGTCAGACGGATCGAGTGTTTTGAAGTCAGGACGTTCTTGAATCATCAGGGCTAGGGTGTCAAACGAGCTGTCAAGTGATCTCAGGAGTGTCTTGACGACTTCATGCTTGGTGATCTCAGTAGCATCGAGGGCTTGAAGCTCATTTGTGATGTCAGTGAGTCGATCAAACGTGAGCTGAACATTCTCATTGTCATTCTCATTTGTGATGTCAGGACACTGATTCTCTGATCTCTCTGGGTTGAGACGCCTTCGTTGACCTTGAAGAGCCAGTCTCAGACTAGCTTAGATGTTTCCAAAGCACTCACACGTCCATACTGTCCTTTGGTCAGATGACCATAGATGATGTTCTTGGCAGTGGAGTCTAGTTGAACGAACTTCTTGACATCAGCAGTAGTGACACCTTCACCAGCCTTGGGAACGCCATTCTTGACGACATACCATAGGTCGACATCAATGGCTTCAAGATGCATGCGCATCTTATTCTTCCAATAGGGATATTCAGTTCCATCGAAGACTGGGCACGCAGCGGAGACTTTGGTTATCCCTGCAGTCGACATAGCTAAAACTCCAGGTGGTTAAACCGAATCACACAGAACAAGGAGTAGCTTGCTCTGATACCAATTGAAAGTGCTAGTGATCGACTAGAGGGGGGTGAATAGGCGATTTTTATGAAAATCTTCAAAACATGGAAATTTCGAAAACAAACGATAGAAATAAACCTATTACCATGCAGCGGAAGGTAGACTACACTAGGCAAACCATAGTCAAGTATTCAATGAAGTGAAAGCACAATGACTAATAGTAGCTAGGAAGTAAAGATCAGGTAGGAAGATATAGTGAAGCCAATCAGAACAAGGAATCACTCAGTGAAGACAAAAGATAAGGCAATCATGCAATGACTTCACCAGGGCCTACAGTAAGTAAAGGAATGGGAAGGATGAAACCAGTGACTCGTTGAAGACAATGATTTGTTGGACCAGTTCCAGTTGCTATGACAACTGTACGTCTGGTTAGGGAGGCTGAGATTCAACTCAGAAGACCGCGTCTTCACGTTATTCCCCTTGAGCTAAGGACACCCAGTCCTTGCCCAACCACTCTGGTAAGTCTTCAAGGTAGACTTCCAAACCTTCACAGACTTCGTTCACCGGTGATCCACAATGACTCTTGGATGCTCAGAACGCGACGCCTAACCGGCTGGAGGATTCACAGTCCTCAAGTGTAATAAGTCTTCAGACCACACAGACAGGAAGACTTCAGTGATGCCTAACTCTTTTTAGCTCTGGGTGATTAGGGCTTTATCCTCGCAAGGAATTCTCTCTCAAAGACTTCGAGGTGGGTTGCTCTCAAACGACAAAAGCCATACACTAACTCTGAGCAGCCAACCGTTTATGATTATAGAGAGTTGACAAAGCTCTCATAAACAACAAGGCAAATATTTGGCACACTCACATCATTGAAGCAACATAAGAAGAAATAGCTACATATCTAAATATCTTGGAATGCTAAACAACAAGCTCACAGCAAGAGTTTAAGTGACTAAAGCATAGTTTGTGTAACCTCTTATGCCTCATTGAATAAACTACTAACTTGATACATATGCTCCAGGTGGTTACTGTGATTAAAAATTCTGATTAAGGGAAGGCGATGATTACAATCGTCTTGCTTGAAGCTGGTGTCAGAATCAGGGTCTATAAATATGGCCAGTCACAACTGAGCAATACACTACTACTCATTAGCAGCAGCTGATTGGCCAATTAGGCGCTAATAACTAGCTAGAAAGAGGCATGGCAATGGTGGTCGCCGCCGGCGCAAGAATGTCGGTGTCGGTGCTGGTTCTCGTGGCATTGGTCGTGGTCTGCCTGTCCGCCAACGGCGCGGCAGCGCAGCAGGCGAGCGGCGTGGCGGCGACGTACAACCTGTACAACCCAGAGAAGATCAACTGGGACCTGCGAGTCGCCAGCGTCTTCTGCGCGACCGTGGGACGCCGACATGCCGCTGGCGTGGCGGCAGAGGTACGGCTGGACGGCGTTCTGCGGCCCCGCCGGCGCGCACGGCTAGCCGTCCTGCGGCCGCTGCCTCCAGGTACGTAATCATACGCGTCCCTGTCTCCGTCGATGGATGATCTGTATAAGGAAATGTGTATCTTGCTACGGATCGCGCGTTGTTTGATCGGCGGGACACTGTCATGTCATCAGGTGACGAACAGGGCGACGGGGGCGCGGACGGTGGCGAGGGTGGTGGACCAGTGCGACAACGGCGGGCTTGACCTTGACGTCACCGTGTTCCGGCAGATCGACACCGACGGAGGCGGCGTCGCCAACGGCCACCTCGTCGTCGACTACCAGTTCGTCGGCTGCCAGGACTGATCACGCACGGGTTCACCGCATGCTGCTGCATATACCTACGATCGTTGCGGCGAATAAATATGCATGGGAAATCAGTAGTACCGGCAAGAATAAAACGCAACCGAAATCAATATCGGCTTCGATGTTCGATCGAGGCATGCAGCGCATGTTGTCTTCCGATTCTGAATATCTCGTTATGTAACTCGGAATCCATGGTCGAAATGACAGATTTTATATCTCAGCGTCAAGCCACGTAATCTGGCTACTTGCTGTTGGTTTATCGAGCAATTTTCAAATAATTTCAGCTCATAAAATCATTTTTAACCGGTCCCTTAAATTTAGGCCCTCAAACGGGTCCTCAAACCTTAACTCCTCAAAATGTAGGAGTTAAAAACTGTCCCTTAAATTTAACTTTCAAAAAAAATCTCACAAATTCATCTCAAAATAGAACCGCTGGATTCAAACACAAAGGTAGCACAATACGATACACTGCATAACATGAACATAAACTACTCGGTTCAAATTTAAACTAAATAAAACTAATCTTCTCCAGCCATGATTTTCTTCCAATCCACTTCACCCATGCCAGAGCCGAAGTCGGAGTCGCTAGATGAAAGATCGATCATTTGCGGTCAGGCCTCATCATCGACCTCCCACCGGACAGCACAGCCTCATCGGTTGTCTTCTTGTAGAGCTCATAGACCCTGAGCTCCTCAGCGACGAGCTCTGGATGTTTCACTCGGAGCGAGACCATGTACACCTCATCGATGCGCGGGGCCTCGATTTGCTCGAAGGCCTCCCGATTCTCCCGCACCTCGTGGCGGGAAACCACTAGGGGGGGGGAGTCGACGGTGATGAGCTCCAGGACATCATGGATGTCAATATCTTCGCACGACTGTCGTGGAGGCAGACCACCATCACGCCGTAAGTGTGAGCCGCTGATCCAATACAGCTTCCCCATGTACCGATCCTCGATCTCGCACACCCAGTCCTCCGCGGCCACTCCCCTCACGTCGTTGTACTTCCTCTTATGCGAAGAGGGCAGGTCCGAAATGGATCAGGAGTGGGGCGTGTCGATGGGTGCTCAGGGTGGCTGCGTGGCCCCTTCTGCCGCGACGTCGAATAGGCGTTGCCCATTTCGTCCGATTGGAAGAGAGAGGAGGTACCGGCAAGGAGGGTGCGGGGTGGATTAGGGTTGCTGCGGTGTGGGCGGGGGTGCCGGCAGGAGCTGCGGGGTGGATTTGGGCGGCACTAGCGTGGTTGTGGAGTGAGCGAGGGAAAGGATCATCGCAGGGGAGAAGGGTCGAAATTATCCTGAGACCAGGCTGCGGCTTCTCAAATATAAGCGGCAGTTTTGAGGGAGTAAGCCGGTTTTGAGGGATCGGCTAGAGATGCTCTAGTGGCTGCATATTGTGTCTCCCTCGGCCCATGCACATGTTTCCAATATATGGCAGATAGACAATATAAAGCTTCCTGTAAAATTCCTATAAACCAAACGCACCCTTAGAATATCTCCAGCAGATTGTCTATAAGGCTGAAAATGACCTTACATAAAAGAACGGAGGGAGTAGGATTCTACGACTCAGAATTTAGACTAGACAACATAAGGAGAAATAGTTGCATATCAAAATATCTTGGAAAGCTAAACAACAAGCTCACAGCCTAAGCTGGACATGCATCAGGGTTTGATTGCCACCAATGGTGAATCCTGATCAACTGGTGGCAGCGCTCAATTACTAGAATGGCCAAGGAATAGGCTAAGTCGTGGAGATCCATTATCGCTCTGGTGTGGTGGAACACATGGAAAGAACATAATGCTGGAGTTTTTAGAAATTCCTCCTGCAGCCCAGGGCCACTAATTCTGAAAATTCAGGTGGAGGCCAAGGCTTGGATTGATGCTGGTCGTAGGCAGGTTCTGCACATTGCCGAACGACCCTTATAACCAGATTGATGTAACTATATGACCTAAACTCCCTCCCCTGTACTTCTCGTGCAGTTTGTAAACCTTTATTCCTTCTAAGAGCAATGGAAAGCAGTGATCTTGTCTTTTCGTCAAAAAAAAATTGTGGCTGTAGCCAGCCATGGCTGAGCCCCTCAAGCTCGTGTATAGAGAGGAAGGGAGATGGGAGAAAGAAGCGGGTGACCGGTGGATAGGTGATTACCATTATTTCTAAAACATATTTTATGTCTACTTTTTT
>NC_053027.1:523084809-523169986 GCF_003073215.2 Triticum urartu | reverse complement strand
GCGGACTGAACGCGCCGAAGAACAAGGTCGTCTTCCTCGAGACTTCTGGCATTGACTCTACGGCTATGGTAGCGGCGCAGAGCTTGCTGGTAGCGAGCAGCTCGCACAGCAGCCTGAAGACGGTCTTCCTCAAGGAGCAGCGCGTCATCTTGCCGCAGCTGCTCTTGCTCGAGCTCATCATAAGCGAGCACTCGAGGTGACCTGTATACGAGTTCCGTGGGGGTAACTGCCTCTGCTCCATAGACTAGAGCGAAAGGTGTCTGTCCAGTGGCTCGATTTGGCGTCGTTCTGATCGACCAAAGAGCCACCGGCAGCTCCTCGATCCAGTTTCTTCCGCACTTGTGCAGCCTGTCGAAAGTTCTGGTCTTGAGCCCGCGCAGCACTTCAGCATTTGCCCTCTCCGCTTGACCGTTGCTTCTCGGGTGAGCAACAGAAGCGAAGCAGATCTTGGCGCCAAGATCTTGGACGTATTGCATGAAGGTGCGGCTTGTGAATTGTGTACCGTTGTCGGTGATTATCCTGTTAGGGATCCCGAAGCGGCAAACAATCGACCTGAAGAACTTGACGGCTGACTGTGCGGTTACCTTCCTCACTGGTTCCACTTTCGGCCACTTTGTGAACTTGTCGATCGCGACGTACAAGTACTCAAAGCCCCCGACAGCTCGGGGAAAGGGGCCGAGGATGTCGAGCCCCCAGACCGAAAATGGCCAGGATAAAGGGATCGTCTGGAGAGCTTGAGCTGGCTGGTGTATCTGCTTGGAATGGAACTGGCACGCTTCACACTTGGTTACTTGTGCAGTTGCATCCTGGAGGGCTGTTGGCCAAAAGAAACCTTGCCGGAACGCTTTGCCGACAAGTGCTCTTGCGCCAATGTGGTGACCACATATGCCTCCGTGTATCTCTGCCAACAGCTTTTGTCCGTCTTCCCGGGGAATACACTTCAATTTCACACCGTTGAGTCTTCTTCTGTACAGTGCCTTGTCGACAAACTGGTACATACTTGACTGCCGGGCTACTCTTTCCGCTTCTTCTTGCTCTTCGGGAAGTTCTCCTGTCTGGAGGAAACGGACAATCTGCTGCGCCCATGTTGGAGCTTGTGGCTCGACAACAAGGACTAAAGGCAAATCTGCCGCTGCGGGAACATCCGCTTCTACGGCAAGAACCTGCGGCTCTGCCGGAGCTTGACGTTACCCGACAAGCTTGCCGGAGCAAAACTCATCGGGAGCTTCTGCTTCAACGGAACAAACCCTAGGGCTTGCCAGAGCATCTTGCTCCTCAGCGTTCTCGGTGTTGTTCTCAGCTGCTGCGGGAACGTCCGCTTCTACGGCGAGGAGCTGCACCTCTGCCGGAGCTTGACGTTCCCCGACAAGCTTGCCGGAGCAAAACTTATCGGGAGCTTCTGCTTCAACGGAACAAACCCTAGGGTTCGCCGGAGCAGACTGCTCCTCAGCGCCTTCTGCGTTGATCCTAGGGACCTTCTTGGCGGCAGCTTCGGGAAGCTCTGCCGGCAGGCAGTCACCAGGAATCAACTTCCTCTTCTTGCTCTGTCCAGTTGATGGTGTTACGGACGGTTGAGTCAGCTTGAGCACAAAGACCCCTGGTTCCACAGGTAGCTTAAGTGCGGCGCACTTTGACAGGCCGTCAGCAATGGCGTTCTGAGCTCTTGGAATGTGCTCCATTTGTAGGCCGTCAAAGCTCTCTTCTAGCTTTCTCACTTCGTCAACGTAAGCTTCCATCAACGGACTCTGATAATTCTTGTTTACTTGACGGACGACAAGCTGTGAGTCACCCCTGACAACGAGCTTCTTGATCCCAAGGTCTGCCGCGATCCTGAGACCGGCAAGCAATCCCTCATACTCTGCAGTATTGTTTGTTGCTTGCTCCTTGGGAAAGTGCATCTGGACTATGTACTTGAGGTTCTCTCCGGTGGGCGCGATAAGCAGCACACCAGCGCCGGTGCCTTGCAGCGAAAAGGCACCGTCAAAGTACATCAGCCACTCTTTGCTTGCTTCCTTGTCGGGGATGCTTGTTTCTGGAATTTCTCCATCTGGTGTTGGCGTCCATTCTGCTATAAATTCTGCCAATGCTCTGCTCTGGATAGTTGAAGTGCTTTCAAACTTGAGGCCAAAGCTTGACAGTTCCAGTGCCCACTCAACAATCCTGCCTGTCGCTTCTGGATTCTGCAGTATCCTCTTCAGCGGAAAGCGAGTGACAACTGTGATCTCATGCGCTTGGAAGTAATGGCGCGGCTTTCTCGAGGCCATGAGAAGGCCGAAAAGCAATTTTTGCACGCCAGAGTACCTTGACCTAGCCCCCTGTAGAAGGGAACTGACAAAGTAAACTGGGCGCTGCACCATCTTCTTGTGTATCTCGTCGTGCATCTGCGCAGAACCATCTTTGTCGGGACCAGAGCTTGTCGGGGAAGCCCCCTGCTTGTCGCTGGATGCGCTTGCCGCGGTTGCTGGCTCATCATCTGCCTCCCTCTCCGCTACTAACGCAGCACTAACCACTTGATTGGTTGCCGCTATGTACAGCAGCAACTTCTCTTGTGGCTTAGGTGCGACAAGTATTGGAGGGGAGGACAGGTATCTCTTCAGGTCTTGCAGCGCAGCCTCCGCTTCCGGAGTCAATTTCATTGGACCTGCTTTTTTCAATAATTTGAAAAACGGCAGGGCGCGCTCAGCAGACCGAGAGATAAACCTTCTGAGAGCAGCCACGCAACCGGCAAGTTTCTGTACATCCTTGACGCGCTTTGGTGCTTCAATCTGCTCAATGGCCTTGACCTTGTCGGGATTGGCTTCAATTCCCCGCTGAGACACGAAGAACCCGAGAAGCTTGCCGGAGGGAACTCCAAACACACACTTCTCTGGGTTGAGCTTGAGGCTGATCTTGCGCAGATTTGCAAAGGTCTCGCCTAAATCTTGAGTCAGAGTTGCTCTGTCCTTGCTCTTGACCACTATATCATCCATGTAGGCTTCCACATTTCTGTGTATTTGTGGCTCAAGAGCAACATGGACTACTCTTGCAAATGTCGAACTAGCATTTTTTAATCCGAAAGGCATCCGTACGAAACAGTACGTGCCACATGGAGTAATAAATGCGGTCTTCTCCTCATCCTCTTCTGCCATGAAGATCTGATGATATCCTGAGTATGCGTCAAGAAATGAAAGCAAATCACATCCGGCTGTGGAGTCAACAATCTGGTCAATGCGCGGCAAAGGAAACGGGTCTTTAGGGCAAGCTTTGTTAACATCGGTGAAATCGATGCAAAGTCTCCATTTCCCGTTTGCCTTGCGCACGACTACAGGATTGGCCAACCACGTGGGATGGAGCACTCCTCTGACAAGGCCTGCTGCTTCCAGTTTCTTGATCTCTTCGGCAATGAATTCTTGGCGTTCCACTGCCTGCTTCCTGACTTTCTGCTTGACGGGCCGCGCATGAGGACAAACGGCAAGGTGGTGCTCAATCACTTTCCTGGGAACACCGGGGATGTCAGACGGTTGCCACGCGAACACGTCGACATTCGCCCGCAGGAAAGCAACGAGCGTGCTTTCCTATTTAGGGTCGAGCGTGGCACTGATGGTGAAGGTACCACTAGTGCCGCCCTCCTTGGCGGATACCTTCTTCGTCTCTGGTGGAGCTGCTATCGTCTTCTTGCACTTGCCGGTGGAGCTCGATGGTGCATCCTCGACGGCAGCGCAGCACTCCGAAGAGGTGCACTTGCCGGAGTGGGCATCAGAACTCTTGCCGGACTTGGTCTTCTTTCCCCCGGGAGCTTCAGCGGCAAGTGGATCGCGATCTGCCGTGGCTGCTGCTTCCCGGTAGATCTTGTCGGCACAGATAAGAGCATCCTTCTTGTCGCCAGGGACAGAAATGATGCTTATCGGGCCTAGCATCTTCAGCATGTTATATGCGTAGTGAGAGGCTGCCATGAATTTGGCGAGTGTTGGACGGCCAAGTATCCCATTGTAGGGCAATGGGATATCGGCAACGTCGAATGTGACCTTCTCAGTCCTGAAGTTTAGCTCGCTGCCAAATGTTACCGGCAGCGTGATCTTCCCCTTCGGCTTGCTCCTTCCCGGGTTGATTCCTTGGAATGTGCCGGTCTCTTCGAGCTCGCTTTCAGGGATTTGGAGTTTCTGGAGCACAGCGGAGGAGATCAGGTTCAAGCCGCCCCCGCCGTCAACTAACATCTTAGTGACCTTGAGGTTGCGGATAGTTGGCGAAACCAACATCGGCAGGCACCCGACCGCAGTTGTGCGATCAGGGTGGTCCTCAATGTCAAAGATGATAGGCGTGCTGGACCATTTTAGAAGCTTGCGCGATTCGACAGGCGGTTCCGCTGCATTGACTTCCCGCGCCCATTGCTTGAGTTGGCGGTGTGAAGTGTGCAGAGAAGCACCGCCGTCAACACACAAGACCTCTGTGGCTTTCTGAAACTCCTGTTCACTGTCCTCAACATCATCCATGTCTTCGTCGTCGTCATCTTCATCATTGTCGCGACCGCGGGGAGGCCTGTCTCCTTGTCGCTGCTTGGCCTTGCCGCGGCGCCCTCCCCGCCCGGCGCGCTTCTTGCCGGGTTCTTCAGCACCCGCTTGGGCCCTCTCCTTGTCGCGCCGCTCGTACTCAGCTCTTTGCTGTTGGACGAGCTGCTCGACTTTCTTGCAGCTCCGGAGGTCATGGCCCTTGGTGCGGTGAATCTTGCAGTATTGGTTGTTGGAGCCGTCCTGCTTGTCGGCGGCCGCCACAGCCTGGCAGTTGGTGCATGCGGCAACCTCCTTGCTGGAGCTACCGACCTTGGCTCGCTTGGCGCCGCCGTCGCTGCTGGACTGCTCAACGACTAGCACCTCTTTGTTCTGCTTCTTCCTGTTGTTGCGCCGCCGGTTTTTCTTTGCCGGGGCGGCATCCTCGCTGTCAGATCCCCCTGCTCCAGTGCTTTCTTCGGGGAATCTCCTCCCTTCCTCAGCGCGTGCACACTTGTCGGCCAGGGCATATAGCTCGCTGACGTCCCGAATCTTGCACATCGCCATCTCCTCCCACATCCTGCGGTTACGCATGTTCTGATGGAACGCGCTGATTACCGCGGCAGGGTGGATAATTGGGATGTTGTGCTGTACACGACTGAACCTCTGGATATACTTGCGCAGGGGCTCTCCTTCCTTCTGGACGAGCAGATGAAGATCACTCTCTTGGCCATGAGGTTTGTGGCCGCCTGTGAAGGCGCCGACAAACTGATGGCATAGATCAGCCCAGGAGGATATGGAGTTGTCTGGCAAGTGCATGAGCCAGGACCTGACGTTGGGCTTGAGCACCAACGGGAAGTAGTTGGCAAGGATCTTATCGTCCCGCCCCCCAGCAGCCTGCACCGCGATGGTGTAGATGCTGAGGAACTCCGACGGATGCGACTTGCCGTCGTACTTCTCGGGTACATCTGGTTTGAAATTCTTCGTACTGGGCCACTGGACTTGCCGCAGCTCACGAGTGAATGCAGGGCAACCTACCGCGTACGGCAAGTTGCCTGGTTCCCCTGGCGCATGCATGTCAACAGAGGGCCCAACGCGCTGGTCGGATTGACGCCGCGCTTCTCTCCGGCGCTCGATGCGAGTACGAGCGTCTTCTTGTTGTCGTTCTTGAAGAACTTGGCGCTGATCGCGGCGAGCTCGCGGGTCTGACGACGCGGTGGAGTCGTTGTCGAGGTGGACCCGGCGAGTCGTCGATCTTGGCCTTCGGGGTGGAGAGTGCACAGTAGTTGCACCCTCACCAGTCTTGTCGTCCCTGGCCCGTGCCTGGCTGGCTTGCCGCGGTTGAGACGTGCTCGGCTGCCATGGAGTGTCGCCGTTGGCGAAGCCGATGAGACTCTGGATAGTGGCTCTCCAGTCGTCGACCTTCTCCGCCGCTGGAGGGTAGTCTAGGAGCAGCTGAGCTCGCGCCAAAGCTTCTGCTGCGGTGGCGGGTGGCGGTGGCGAACGGTGCGAGGAGCGGGATATGCTCGGACTTCTAACTACGTTAGAAGGAGCAGTATCTCGTCCAGGCGACCGTGTCTCGCTCGCGCCAGCAGGTTGACGTGCATGGTGGTCCTGAGCGCTCCGAGATCCACCAGCTCGATCCTGATCTAGCGAACGCATGGTACCGTGAGTACCATGACGCTGCCGGTCCCGCGCCTCCTGAGATGGGCGCGGTGCATGCACGGACGCCGAGGTCTTGGAGTGCGCCCGGTCGTTGTGGGAGCCGGCTACGCCGCCGATGGGCAGCGCAGCCTTGTCCTGGGACTTGGCAGCACCGTGAGTTCCCTCGTCGACGCGTGTCCTTCCACCGGCGCCTGCCCCACCAACCGTTTGCTCCGGCGGTGGCTGGCTCGGCGTGGACGGAGCAGCTGCCTCCGAAACTTTCTTCTTCGGCGGCATGTTGATGAAGATGGCGAAGATCTAGCTCGCGAGAACGCCGGATCTGGTTCACACAACTTCGACGCCCCCTACCTGGCGCGCCAGAGATGCCGGGGTAGCTGATCCACGGGCACCTATGGGACCGGCGGACCGGGTCCCTTTCGGTTCGGCGGGGGCGGAGGCCGCGCAAAGAGCAGATCGAGGTGGAGCACGCGAGCGATTTACCCAGGTTCGGGCCGCACGGATGCGTAAAACCCTACTCCTGCTTTGTGGTTTGTATTGATTTATAGCTCGGGAGCGCGGAGTGCTACAGTACACTCCAGCAGCTAGCAAGACCGAGCGTGAGGGTTCGAACTGGCTCCCCCCCTTCCGTTGCACACGGGCCTCCTTTTATATGTTCAAGGGGTTACCGACATAGGGCAACGGTGGTAAAGGGCAAAAATGGAAAGGTGCTGTGGTAGGTACAACTACCTACTATAGTGTTATCATACCTACCCCTGGCGGCAGGGGACAAGGGCATTAATTGCCCGTCTGTGTCGCCTAGACAGTACCGAAAGGGACCGCTAGGGACGCCACCGTTTGCCACGATGGTTATCTTTTCAGCGCCTGCTTGCCACCTCGCACCCCTAGCTGCACGGCCTCCTGCCACGTGTGCTTGGGAAGGTCCCAGAGCGACACGTTGGCGGGTGTGCTTGCCACCTCGTATTCGGGAGCTTGTCGCTCACCGGGCCTTGCCGGGACGCGTGGTGCGTCGCGGCAAGCTTTCTTGGTATGCCTCGAGTGGCCTTCCCGGCAAGCTCCTCTTGCCGGGGTCTTGTCTTCTTCCCGGCCAGCTTCTCTTGCCAGGGTCTTGTCCTCTTCCCGGCCAGCCTCTTGCCGGGGCCTTGGTTGGCCTTCCCGGCAAGCTCCTCTTGCCGGGGCCTTGGTTTGAGTACTTTGTTCTTGAATGGTCTTCAAAGTAGCCGCGGAGGGTCTTGGCGGTCACTCGGCAAGCCTTGCCGCGGGATGCTGCAACTGCCCGTGCACAAGTTCGGGATATTAGGGTACCCCTACTCTAGTGCACTGACAATAATGCACGCAGATGAACCGGCAATGGATGTACGGTGACAGACACACCCGCGAGTACATTAAGGGCGTGCATGAGTTTCTCGATGCGGTTGAGGCAAACAAGCAGAATGGTTTTATGTGTTGTCCATGCACTGAATGTGGGAATACGAGGTCTTACTCTAACCGGAAAATCCTTCACTCCCACCTGCTTTACAAGGGTTTCATGCCACACTATAATGTTTGGACGAGGCACGGAAAAATAGGGGTTATGATGGAAGACGGCGAAGAAGAAGAGTACGATGACAACTATGTGCCCCCTGAATACGGTGATGCTGCAACGGGGGGAGCTGGTGAAGATCAAGAGGAACCAGACGATGTGCCCAATGATGCTGCAACGGGTGAAGCTGCTGAAGATCAAGAGGAACTAAACAATTTGCCCGATGATGATGATCTCCGCTGGGTCATTGTCGATGCAAGGACACAATGCGAAAGTCAAAAGGAGAAGCTGAAGTTCGATCGCATGTTAGAGGATCACAAAAAAGGGTTATACCCCAATTGCGAAGATGGCAACACAAAGCTCGGTACCGTACTGGAATTGCTGCAGTGGAAGGCAGCGAATGCTGTGGCTGACAAAGGATTTGAGAAGCTACTGAAAATATTGAAGAAGAAGCTTCCAAAGGATAACGAATTGCCCGACAGTACATACGCAGCAAAGAAGGTCGTATGCCCTCTAGGATTGGAGGTGGAGAAGATACATGCATGCCCTAATGACTTCATCCTCTACCGCAGTGTATACAAGGACCTGAACGCATGCCCGGTATGCGGTGCATTGCGGTATACGATCAGACGAGATGACCCTGGTGATGTTGACGGCGAGCCCCCCAGGAAGAGGGTTCCTGCGAAGGTGATGTGGTATGCTCCTATAATACCACAGTTGAAACGTCTGTTCAGAAATGAAGAGCATGCCAAGTTGATGTGATGGCACAGTGAGAACCGAAAGAAAGATGGGAAGTTGAGAGCACCCGCTGACGGGTCGCAGTGGATAAAAATTGAGAGAAAGTACTGGGATGAGTTTGCAAAGGACCCAAGGAATGTATGGTTTGCTTTAAGCGTGGATGGCATTAATCCTTTCGGGGACCAGAGCAGCAATCACAGCACCTGGCCCGTGACTCTATGTACGTATAACCTTCCTCCTTGGATGTGCATGAAGCGGAAGTTCATTATGATGCCAGTTCTCATCCAAGGCCCTAAGCAACCCGGCAACGAAATTGATGTGTACCTAAGGCCATTAGTTGAAGAACTTTTACAACTGTGGAATGGAAACGGTGTACGTACGTGGGATGAGCACAGACAGGAGGAATTTAACCTTAAGGCGTTGCTGTTTGTGACCATCAACGATTGGCCCGCTCTCAGTAACCTTTCAGGACAGACAAACAAAGGATACCACGCATGCACGCACTGTTTAGATGACACTGAAAGTATATACCTGGACAAATGCAGGAAGAATGTGTACCTGGGCCATCGTCGATTTCTTCCGACCAACCATCAATGTCGAAAGAAAGGCAAGTATTTCAAAGGCGAGGCAGATCACCGGAAGAAGCCCGCCATGCGCACCGGTGATCACGTGCTTGCTATGGTCAATGATTTACACTACGTAATCTTTGGAAAGGGTCCCGGTAGACTAGCTGTTCCGAGTGACGCTGAGGGACACGCACCCATGTGGAAGAAGAAATCTATATTTTGGGACCTACCCTACTGGAAAGACCTAGAGGTCCACTCCTCAATCGACGTGATGCACATGACGAAGAACCTTTGTGTGAACCTGCTAGGCTTCTTGGGCGTGTATGGGAAGACAAAAGATACACCTGAGGCATGGGAGGACCTGCAACGTTTGCACGAAAAAGACGGCATGCCTCCGAAGCAGTATAAAGGTCCTGCCAGCTACGCTCTTACGAAAGAAGAGAAAGAAATCTTCTTTGAATGCCTGCTCAGTATGAAGGTCACGACTGGCTTCTCGTCGAATATAAAGGGAATAATAAATATGCCAGAGAAAAAGTTTCAGAACCTAAAGTCCGATTAGCCATTATGACGCAACTGCTTCCGATTGCATTGAGGGGGCTTCTACCGGAAAACGTCCGATTAGCCATTGTGAAGCTATGTGCATTCCTCAATGCAATCTCTCAGAAGGTGATCGATCCAGAAATCGTACCAAGGCTAAGGAGTGATGTGGCGCAATGTCTTGTCAGTTTCGAGCTGGTGTTCCCACCATCCTTCTTCAATATCATGACGCACGTCCTAGTTCATCTAGTCGACGAGATTGTCATCCTGGGGCCCATATTTCTACACAATATGTTCCCCTTTGAGAGGTTCATGGGAGTCCTAAAGAAATATGTCCGTAACCGCACTAGGCCAGAAGGAAGCTTCTCCATGGGCCATCAAACAGAGGATGTTATCGGGTTTTGTGTTGACTTCATTCCTGGCCTTAAGAAGATAGGTCTCCCTAAATGGCGGTATGAGGGGAGACTGACTGGAAAAGGAACTCTTGGAAGAGACTCAATAATATGCAGGGATGGATATTCTTGGTCTCAAGCAAACTACACAGTTCTACAGAACTCTACCTTGGTGACCTCGTATGTCGATGAACACAAGAACAGTCTGCGCTCCAAACACCCGGAGCAGTGCGACGACTGGATTACATGTGAACACATCAGGACTTTCAACAGTTGGTTGGAAACACGTCTCAGAGGTGACAACACTGTTTGTGATGAGTTGTACTTGTTGTCCAGGGGACCATCTTTGACTGTATTGACTTACAAAGGATATGAGATAAATGGGAATACATTTTACACGATCTCCCTAGATCAAAAGAGCACCAACCAAAACAGCGGTGTCCGCTTTGATGCTGCAACCGAGAGCGGAAAGGACACATATTATGGTTACATAGTGGACATATGGGAACTTGACTACGGACGTGATTTTAAGGTCCCTTTGTTTAAGTGCAAATGGGTCAATCTGTTAGGCGGCGGGGTACAGGTAGACCCGCAGTACGGAATGGCAACAGTGGATCTGAAAAATCTTGGGTACACTAACGAACCGTTCGTCCTAGCCAATGATGTGGCACAGGTTATCTATGTGAAGGACATGTCTACCAAACCGAGAAAAAGAAAAGATAAGGAAGCGAATACATCATACGATGAGCCAAAGTGCCACATAGTTCTTTCAGGAAAAAGGGACATCCTGGGAGTGGACGGCAAGACAGACATGTCTGAAGATTATGAAAAGTTTCATGAAATTCCTCCCTTCAATGTCAAGGCTGACCCAAGCATCCTGATAAACAATGAATATTATCCATGGTTACGGCGCAATAAGCAAATGACACAAGCGAAGAAAAAGTGAAGACTTTCTCCCGCAACTATTATGATGATACCATGCCAACTTTGTAACACACGAACATGCTACCATTGTCCGTTTTGTACATGCACATGCTATATGGGTGAAATTATGATACCATGCCAACTTTCAACTTTTTCAGAGTTCATTTGAAATGCTTTCATGTCTTATGGTTTGGCCCTCGTAATACCATGACCATTAGTCCCTGGCCCATGCCAACTTTAAACTTTCAACTTTCTAAAATTAATGGCACTAACAGAAAGTTTATAATTTTTCTCCTCGCCCCTGGCCCATGACCATTAGTCCCGGTTTGTGCCACAAACCGGGACTAAAGGGTTGGTCCTCGTTGCGGGCAGAGTTTAGTCCCACCTCGCCAACCGGAGGGGGCTCACACCGGTTTATAAGCCCTTCCCTCTCTGCCTTGTTGAGCTCCTCTCAAAGTGAAAATAGATGCCCTAATAGAGAAAAGTTTAACCTAAATTCATAGTGAATTTCTCTGAAATTCATAGAAATTTACTAGGAATTTAGGTTGAATTTTCTCTATAAGCGCATCTATTCTCATTTTTTTAGTAAGTTAATCACAAACTTGTGATTCAAACAATTTTCAAAGAATTCAAATTTTAACTATTCAAATTTGAAAACTAATGGCACTAACAGAAAGTTTATAATTTTTCTAAAACCAATGGCACTAACAGAAAGTTTATAATTTTGCTAACCTAAAAGCAAACAGAATTAAAAATTAAAGAAAAAACAAAAGAAAATAAATAATGCAAAAAACAAATAAAAAAAACAGGAAAAACTATTTTTATAGTAAATTTAATCACAAAATAAAATAAATAAAGCAACAAAGAAAACAAAAAAAACTAAAAAAGTGTTTTCAAATTTGAAAACTAATGGCACTAACAGAAAGTTTATAATTTTTCTAAAACTAAAAGCAAAAAGAATAAAAAAATAAAGCAAAAAACAAAAGAAAATAAATAATGCAGAAAACAAAACAAAAAAACTGGAAAAAATAGCAACAATAAGTATTTTGTTGTAAGTAGAAACAAAACAAAATAAATAAAGCAACAAGGAAAACAAAAAAACAAAAAAAGTGTTTTCAAATTTGAAAACTAATGGCATTAACAAAAAGTTTATAACTTTTCTAAAACTAAAAGCATAAAGAATTAAAAAATAAAGCAAAAAACAAAAGAAAATAAATAAAGCAACAAAAAAATGCCACCTACTGGGCCCCCACGGCCTGAATACGACTAGAAACCCATCCAAGGGCCAGGATTCAGGCCCGCAGGAGGCCCAGTAGGCCCACAGGCATAGCAGTGACAATTAGGCCCGTAAGCCTACAATGGAGAGGAGCTCGAGAGGGGTGCGGCAGTGGGGCTTATAAACCACTGCGCACCCCTCTCAACTAGCGAGGTGGGACTAAACTTTCGACGCAGCAGCCGCACAAGGCCTTTGGTCCCGGTTGGTGGAACCAACCGGGACTAAAGGGGGGCATTGGTCATGGTTCGTGGCACAAACCATGACCAATGCCCCCTTTAGTCCCGGTTGGTGCCACCAACCAAGACCAAAGGCCGCTGGTCTCGGTTGGTGGCACCAACCGGGACTAAAGGGGGGCATTGGTCACGGTTTGTGCCACGAACCGTGACTAATGCTCCGTCAATATAAGCTACACTTGTGAAAATTTTGGTTCAGTTTCTTCGATCCCGCCCTGACGACGCTGCCAGGCTGCCCGTGCTCGCCGTCGCCGCCCCGAGGTCGCCGTCGCCGTCACCGCCCGCTCCTCGTCGTCGCCGCCGCCCGCTCCTCGAGCCCGCGCCGCCCCCGAGCCCTTGCCGCCCTCGAGCCCGTGCCGCCCTCGAGCCCGCGCCGCCCCGGAGCTCGCCGTCGTCCCCGAGCCCTCCTCCCCGAGCTCACGCCGCCCCTCGAGCTCGCCGTCGTCCCCAAGCCCGCGCCGCCCCCGATCTCGCCGTCGTCCTCGAGCCCTCCTCCCAGAGCCCGTGCCGCCCTCCTCCCCGAGCCATCCGCTGCCCTCGCCGATGCCCTCGCCGCCCCCGCCGTCGCCCTCGCTAGTCAACCTCGCTGCTGTGAGCCGCCGCCACCTGTTTATCATTTTTTTAATTTTTTGTACGTATATATAATGTATATATGTATGTGGCTATATGTATGTATAGATGTTCATATATGTGTATTATTTTTTTTGTTCAGAGCATTTTTTGTTCATATATGTATTTTTTTGTTTATGTGTATTATTTTTTTTGTTCATAGCATTTTTTTGTTCATATTTTTTCATAGCATTATTTCCATGTATATATGTATGTGGCTATGTATGTATAGATGGATAGCATTTTTTCCATGTATGCATGTCATTGTCGATATACCCCCTCCCCGTTAACTTCGACAGGAGGGGGGGGTCGATATACCCCCTCCCCGATAACTTCGACATGAGGGGGGGTCGAGAACTAGTTTAGGGGGTCGAGGGTTGAGAACTAGTTTAGGGGGTCGAGGGTTGAGAACTAGTTTAGGGGGTCGAGGGAAGAAGGGGAAGAAGAGGGAGAAGAAGAGGGAGAAGAAGAGGAGAGGAAGAAGAGGAAGTCTTCTCCTCTATTCTTTCTTCTCTTCTTTTTTCTTCTTCTTCCTATATGTATTAGTTTTTTTATTTAGGTTGTTAATTAGTAGATATTAATTTTGTTCATACATGTATGGATGCATGTGATATGTATGTATGTATGCATGCATGTATTGGGTATGTCGTTGCCGATATACCCCCTACCCGATAACTTCGACATGAGGGGGTCGAGAGGGGGTCTAGGGTCGTCGATGGTTCGAGGGGTCGAGGGGTCCAGGGTTGTCGAGGGTTCGAGGGGTCAAGGATCGCCGAGGGGTCGAGAGAGGTTTCCTAGTGTCAAAGTATTGAAGAAATCCATGGCTTCATCATTAGCCGGAAGTAACCAGGGCATGACGAAGTCCTCCAAAGTTATTTTGGAATGGTGTCCCGGATAGGATAATTTGCATTTTTGTATGAATTTCAGCAAAGGCCTTCCAAATAACGATATTTGGAAGGTTCTTGCTGAACTTTGTACCAAAAAGCGAATTATCTTATCTGGGACTCCGTTCCAAAATAACTTTGGAGAGCTTTGTACCATCATGCACCTGTTACTTTCGCCTAATGATGAAGACATGGTTTTGTTGAATTCGTAGACACTAGGCAACCTCCCGACCGCTCGGCGATCCTCTCGAACATGAGAGGAAGAAGAGGATAAAAAAAGAAGAGGAAGAAGAAAAAAAAAGAGAAGAAGAGAAGAAGAAGAAGAAGAAAAAGAGGAGATTCTCCTAAATAGAGAGGGCCAGGGTCGCCGAACGGTAGAGGAAACCCTAAATAGAAAGTATCATCGGTGTGAGATATATGTGGTCGTCGGTGTCGGACACTACATCCACGTCCCACAAGTGGCGCGGGCTTCGACGCCCTCGTCACTTGTGGGACGTGGATGTAGTGTCCGACACCGATGGCCACATGTATCTCACACCCACGATACTTGCTATTTAGGGTTTCCTCTATCGCTCGGTGACCCTCGACGACCCTCGTTCCCGATAAAAAAAAAGAGGAAGAAGAAGAAAAAAAGAGGAGAAGAAAGAATAGAGGAGTTCTTACTCCTCTATTCTTTCTTCTCCTCTTTTTTTTCTTCTTCCTCTTCTTTTTTTATCCTTGAAGCGTTGTCGAGGCCACCCCAAACCCTAGAGAAGCAGCGTCGAGGCCACTAATTAATATTAGTTCTACGTTTTTGCCACTAATATATCCATCTGTCATGTTTGAATAATAATTGCCATGTTGTCAATATTTGTAGAAACTATGGACACCGCCCGAGACGAAGTACAAGAAGAGTTGTTGGGGGACATAATCGCACGAGGAAGTGATGCCATCTGCTCGTTGTTTCTCAACGAGACCGATGGTCTGGAAGCAGCTGATTATGATGGCTCTGGTGACCTAATGCCGGTGCAAGAAGGAGACCGTGAGGACGGATCCGGTGACCCAATGCCGGTGCAAGAAGGAGACCGTGATGACGTCTCCGGTGACCGAACCGAGTTCGGCCAGGTATATATATTAGTTAAGCTTCTGCTGACTAGCTAATTGATGCATTCATTGTTTTGGTATGTACACATATTAATTAAGTCTTTGTTCTTTTTTCTAGCCCTCCGGATCGAGCACAACTTCGGTAAAGAGACGAGGCCCGAAGAAAAAGTTGAGCTCGGATGAAAAGTTTGAGATCATAGCAATCGCGCCCGACGGCCAACCGATTGAACCCCTCCGGACAAAGAGCGCATTTGTTGCTCAGTGCGGGGTTTTGGTTAGGGACAAGATCCCGATCAGCATCCAGCAATGGTTTAAGCCGGCTACAGAAGACCCTGAGGTGTCTTATGTCAATGATATGCAGAAAAATGATCTTTGGACTGAGCTGAAGTCAAATTTAACCCTACCGCCAGAGGATAATCTAGAGAAGCCAGTTAAAGAGCAATTAATCAAGTATTTTGCTCTTAAGAGGATGGCAGAACTATTCAGGAGGTGGAAGAAAGAGCTGAATAAGTTTGTCGAAAATAATGGGACACCAGAATTCAAGGGCAGATATGAGAAGATCAGAGATCACTGGCCTGCATTTGCGGCCCACAAGACATTGGAAAAGAGTAAGAAGATGTCGGTGACAAACAAGCAAAATGCCGCGAAGAAGAAGCATCACCATCGCACGGGGTCAGGTGGCTACCTCGTAGCCCGGCCTAAGTGGGCCAAGACTGAGAATGATCTGGTTGATAAAGGGATCGAACCAGAGACAATTAACTGGCCAGACCATTGCCGGACTTGGTTCTTCGGGGCTGGCGGAACCTTGGACCCTATAACAGGGAAGTGCATTTGGACGAACGATCAAATGGACATACCAGTCAGGAAGCTTCAGCACTATATCGAAACAGCGCAGCAAGGGGCGTTCTTTCCAGACAGAGAGAACGACGAGCTCACAATGGCCCACGGGAATCCTGAGCACCCTGGACGGACACGAGGCATGCCAGGCTCCATTCCGTGGAAGGTTGGGTTTCCGGACGCAGGCGGTTACAAATGCAATGAGAGGAGGAAAAAAGTGCAGTAGACCCAAATGCAGGCGCTGCAAGCAAGGGTACAAGCGATAGAGGAACGAGAAGCAAATCGTAGCAAACGTACTGCCGAAGCTTCCCCCGAAGCTACCCCGCCATCTCAGCGGAGAAGCAGCGTGGCTTCCACCGAGCTGCTTCAGCCGGAGCATGCCTTGACGGCTCCTGCCAGCTATCCCGTGGATGCTATCACGGAGTCTCAAAATTGCCACCTTATGATGCAATGGATGAATTTGAAGGTCAAGACGGCTATTGGCTCTGTTTATCCTACCGAACCCGACGCAACTTTTCACTGCCGGCCGATTCCAGAAGGATATGCTAGGGTGATGGTGGATGAAATAACAGAGGGATTTGAGGACCTCCAGCTTGACCACCCTACCGGTGAAGGAGAGACTAGACTGGGGTCTGATCTGAAGACTCCATGCCTATGGCGGAAGGAGCTCATCAACCTTCTGAACTGGATGCCTCCACCTCCTCCTCCTCCTCCGGCAAGTCAGGGCACTCCGCCTCCTCCACCGCCTCCTCCACCGCCTCCTCCTCCGGTGAGTGACGATCAGGGCACTCGACCGGCTCCTTCTCCAGCGCGTGGTGGCATTCCGCCTCCTTCTCCGCCTGCGCCGATGTGCCCGAGCAGCCAACCTCCTCCTTCTCCGCCTCGTCAGCAAGGGCGGAAGAGACCTGCCGCCGCTCCGGCTGCTCCGGCGCGTCGTAGTCCTTCTCCTCCGCCTCGTAAGCAAGTAAAGAAGACAACCGCTCCGTCTGCTCGGCCGGCGTCTAGCAGTATAGCCAGAGGCGGGAGGACATACAGATTCGGTCCTTCTCTGAAGACTCTAGAGAAGTTACCATACGAGAGGACCCCGGAGGAGAACACCGAGATCGCACAAACCGAAGTGGATGACTGGTTTCAAGGGTTGAAAGAAAAGAGACATCCACTTCCGGAGGAAAAGGTAGATCAGGTGAAAGCGATGCACACTCTGGCTGCCCTGACAAAACCACCCAAGTCTCCGCCGAAAGGAAACTATGAGCGCATTATTGGAAAAGAATTTGCCGAAGCGGAGCGGTCGGGAAGTACTGTCAGTGATCAAAGGCTGAAAGAACGACGAGCTGGGAAACAAATTGCCCATCTCGGCAAACAAGCGAAGCAATCGTGCCCCCCGCTCAAGGTGCCTAGCCACAACGTCGCTAATGATCCGAGGATGGTGCCCGGTTATAGAAATCTTGCAGATTACCTGCCCGACGATGTACATTATGAACCCATGGAGGTGCAGATACAAAGATACGAGTACGGGAAGCCTCTCGTCAAAGATGAAAGATCTCTATCAACGATGATGCGAAGATTGCATGATTGGTACTTGAAAATCTGCAGAGACTCTGGGTGGAGGAGTACTTTGTATGTGAAAGTTAAAAAGGAGCATGACCTCGTTGGAATTGAACTGTTGCCTGTTCCATTTGAGGAGTTCTATCAGTTTTTCAATCAATTGGCCCTCGATAAAACAACGGTCGCCTGCTACTGTCTGTAAGTGGTACTACTTCTGTCATTAAGTCTCTCTATATAGCTCAGCTCTTTCATTGCATGTATTTATAATCATCCTCACTATATTATGCAGATTGAAGATCGCCGAATTGAAGAAAAGACAAGTCGGTGATATTGGGTTCATTAACACATATCTCATAGATGCAACTCAGGTTAAATTTCATGCCGCAGCTACCGAGGCCAACTTGCTACGATCGTTGGTAATAAATGAAAACAAAGATATAATACTCTTTCCTTACAACTTCAAGTGAGTGTTACTGTCTTGTGCGTATTCGGTTTCCCTTATATATTAGTCAAGGTTATAGTAATGTAATTGATGAGTTATGCATGCGTGTGCAGTTTCCACTATATTCTCCTAGAGATTAAGCTTGAGCAGGGACTAGTAACCGTCTTAGACTCAAGACAAAAAGATCCCCAGGACTATGCAGACATGACTCAAATACTCGAGAAGTAAGTTAAATCGATCATTATCCACCCTATCAGCAACTTTGTTCATTTCCTGATATATCAAGTAATTTTTTTCTTTGTCCGGCAGGGTTTGGAGAAAATTCACCAGAAAAGCTCCGGGACTGCCGAAGGAGCTGCAATTTAGACACCCGAAAGTAAGTACTATAGTAGCATGTTCCGCGCATCTACTAGTCATTCAAGCGCTAGTTTCATCAATACCATTTGACATTCTTACTTATCAGTTTGATTGACCTCTATTTCTTGTAAAGTGGTTGTGGCAGGAACAAGGGAATGATTTCTGTGGATACTATGTTTGCGAGTCCATCCGCCATACGACCTGTGAGCGGGGCTACATTGACGAACAATATGAAGTACGTAAATAACAACATTCACAATTTTATTTTATTACCATCATTTGTGTTGAGTTTCATTCATTCATATATATATATATGTATTGACCCCTTTCTTTAAATTAGATGTTTCGGAAGCGGGATGAACTCCTAGCACCAGCTCGCATGCGAGCAATTCAAGAGGAATTGACGGTATTCTTTCTTGACCACGTGATCCCTGAAGACGGAGAATACTATGTGGACCCTGAGTCCGTATAATTATATTTGTAAGAGATAATTATTGTATACATGTAGCCGGTAGTGTCGGATAGATATACGAGAACTTGTTGTTCGACCAATCTCTCGAAGAAGGAGAGGTGGTCGATATCACTTCTCTCTGTATGCATATATGTTCATGACGATCTTCTATTTCCTTCGTTTGCTTACTAGCTAGCTAGCATGTCTAGTCCTCTCTATACGTATGTATAGTACGTAGCGTCGACCAAGCACAGACATAAGAGAGGACACTTCTCTCTATTAATTATAGCTAGCTAACACAATATATGAAACACCTAAATTAACCCCCCAAAACCCCCAAACCCCCCCCTTTCAAAAAAACAAAAACCCCAACCACAGAAATGCTGACGCGTGGATGCCTATTGGTCCCGGTTGGTGCCACCAACCGGGGCCAAAGGGTCTCCTGCCTGGGCTCTGCGCACAGGCCACGTGGAGGCCCATCTATCCCGGTTCTGGATTGAACCGGGACTAAAGGGACAGGGCATTAGTACCGACCCTTTAGTCCCGGTTCCAGAACCGGGACAAAAGGCCCTTACGAACCGGGACAACAGGCCATTTTTCTACCAGTGATTTCAGAAGATTTCCAACTTCCATAACTGCTCCCACTAGTTGAAGCAATATCTTCTCCATGCACTCATTGTTGATCTGCGGATTCTTGATCTTGCTTTCTTCATTCTTCATCTTTGGTTTCAAAGAAGTAGACGTTGCTTCCCCTCTAGTTTCACATGCCGCCGCATCATTGCCTTCGATTGTACTAAGAAGTGCACTAACATCTATTAAGTTTCTTTCTATCAACAAATCAATGTATTGGCCTTCCCAAAACCAAAATGAGCATTCATCGTCCTACACAAAACATTGAGCAAGCTCGAATTGAGCTACCGCAATTGAACTAAAGAATGAGCTATGGAACGAGGTACCGCAAGTGCACGTACCCCGTCGTTTTCGCATTTGTAAACACCCATCCGGGGTGCTTCGGCGTGCCCGAAGTGAGTCGCAGCACTTGGCGCGGGCAGTCGTCGCACTCTATGAGCGGCATCGGTAGGCCACAAAGACGCTGCGCGAGCGCCGAGCCCGGTGGACGGCCGGACAAGTCCATGCCCGCAAGCCTTCGGCGGCAGCGGGCGGACGAACCCGTGCCTGCATGCGGCGATGCGCTCTTGCCTGGGTTGCGGGAGAGGCTCCCCGACCACTCCATCGCCTGGGGCAGCAAACGGCGGCCGGAAAAAGGCAAATCCGGCGGCTCGCAATGAAGTGCCGCAGATCTGCAAATCCGGCGGCCCACCGACGCAGGGGGAAGGCAGGGGAGGCCTCCTGCGCGTGGCGGCCTTCCGGCGTGCTCCTGCCGGCTGCTGTCGCCGGAATCTTGGGCGGCGGCGCCCGGGGGGGGGGAGAGAAGAGGTGGTTGGTGGGAGAAAGCGCGGGATGAAATGTCCCCCCCACCAACCGCTTTCGCTTATATGCAGGGCACCGTAGCCGCGAGGGGGAAACTCGCGTTTTCCCGGGTTGGGGTCGGGATTTTGCCGCGCCCCATAAATTTTTTTGCGGGCCGGGGCGGAATGCAGGGTCTGATCGGGCTGGTTTTTTCGCCTCGACCTGCATTTTGGCGGTTATTGCGGGTCGGGACGGGATGCGGGGTCTGCTAGAGTTGCTCTAAAGGAGGTCCACTTGTTATGTTGTTCGTCAGGCTGTGAGTGTAGTGGTGATGCGGTCGTAATAGGAAGGTGCACACATTGCAAGACGATCTATTATGAATTATGATCAAATTGAGTTGAGTGGATAATCCAAATTCCTCGACCATTGCAGTAAAATAAAAAAATTCGCTAGGGAACACCATGGAGAAAGTTAGGGAGGTCCCCTCTCACCCTCGGGCACTGCTCTTCTATGTGGCAAGAACTCGACTGAACTGATTTTTTTTTCAGTTGCCAGTGAAATAGCCAACGTGAGAAAATTAAGCCAAGTAATGTTATGTCGACCGTTGGCCTACGTTGTGCGTAGCATATGAGATAGTGTAGCTCATGAACGGCTATGCTGGTAGCAGTGCCGGAGACAACCAAAAAATCGACGAAACATTGAATACGTAAATTGGTATGAACAGGCGTGATCGTGTACTGTGTCCCCGCGCCTATGTCTTGCTTGTGGCCAGACAGTAGGACGTATCGCTTCAGGCAGCCGCCCGATTAGGCCGGCCCAGCGCTGACCACTATATCAGAAACATTTCTTCAGTGTTTTTTCTTTCATTTTTTCTTCCCACTTTTGCATTCTTTTTTGTTTCATTTTTTACCTTTTCTTGGAGTTCGAAATATTCCAAAAATATTCACTATAAAATCAATTTACATACAAAAGTTAAGAAATGTTAATCATGCATTTTAAAAATGTTAAATGTGTAAAAAATGATTCTGATGTATACAAAAAATGTGCAATGTGTATGGAAAAAGAAGAAAAAAGTTTTTATTTTTTGAATAATATTAATCATGCATTTGAATTTTTTTAAATATTTATAAAAAATGTTTCTGATGTATACAAAAAATGTACAATGTCTATGAAAAAAAGTAGACATAAAAAAATAGTAAAAGTTTTAAAAAATGTTAGTGTATATAAAAAAGATTGTTAATCATGTATTTAAAAAATATTAAACACACACACAGATATACTATATGTTTTAGAAAAAAATGCTAATCACCTATCCATCGGTCACCCGCTTCTTTCTCCCCCCTCTCCTCGGCCAGTCTGCCCTCTGCTCCCACCTCACCTTCCTCTCTATAGACGAGCTTGAGCGGCTCAACCATGGCTGGCTCGGGTGCAACCACAATTATTATTTTTTGACAAAAAGACAAGATCACTACTTTCGATTGCTCTTAGAAGGAATAAAGGTTTACAAACTGCACATGAAGTACAGGGGTTGGGAGTTTAGGTCATATAGTTACATCAATCTGGTTATAAGGGTCGTTCGGCAATGTGCAGAACCTGCCTACGACCAGCATCAATCCAATCCTTGGCCTCCACCTGAATTTTCAGAATTAGTGGCCCTGGGCTGCAGGAGGAATTTCTAAAAACTCCAGCATTATGTTCTTTCCATGTGTTCCACCACACCAGAGCGATAATGGATCTCCACGACTTAGCCTATTCCTTGGCCATTGTAGTAATTGAGCGCTGCCACCAGTTGACCAGGGTTCGCCATTGGTGGCAATCAAACCCTGATGCATGTCCAGCTTAGGCTGTGAGCTTGTTGTTTAGCTTTCCAAGATATTTTGATATGCAACTATTTCTCCTTATGTTGTCTAGTCTAAATTCTGAGTCGTAGAATCCTACTCCCTCCGTTCTTTTATGTAAGGTCATTTTCAGCCTTATAGACAATCTGCTAGAGATGCTCTAAGGGTGCGTTTGGTTTATAGGAATTTTACAGGAAGCTTTATATTGTCTATCTCTCATAAATTGGAAACATGCGCATGGGCCGAGGGAGACACAATATGCAGCCACTAGAGCATCTCTAGCCGATCCCTCAAAACCGGCTTACTCCCTCAAAACTGCCGCTTATATTTGAGAAGCCGCAACCTGGTCTTAGGATAATTTCGACCCTCCTCCCCTGCGATGACCCTCTCCCTCGCTCACTCCACAACCACACCAGTGCCGCCCAAATCCACCCCGCAGCTCCTGCCGGCACCCCCGCCCACACTGCAGCAACCCTAATCCACCCCGTACCTCTGCCGTACCTCTGCCGCCATGCCAGCGGCATGTCGGCGTCCCACGTCGCGCAGAAGACGCTGGCGACTCACAGGTCCCAGTTGATCTTCTCTGGGTTGTACAGGTTGTACGTCGCCGCCACGCCGCTCGCCTGCTGCGCCGCTGCGCCGTTGGCGGACAGGCAGACCACGACCAATGCCACGAGAACCAGCACCGACACCGTCATTCTTGCGCCGGCGGCGACCACCATTGCCATGCCTCTTTCTAGCTAGTTATTAGCGCCTAATTGGCCAATCAGCTGCTGCTAATGAGTAGTAGTGTATTGCTCAGTTGTGACTGGCCATATTTATAGACCCTGATTCTGACACCAGCTTCAAGCAAGATGATTGTAATCATCGCCTTCCCTTAATCAGAATTTTTAATCACAGTAAGCACCTGGAGCATATGTATCAAGTTACTAGTTTATTCAATGAGGCATAAGAGGTTACACAAACTATGCTTTGGTCACTTAAACTCTTGCTGTGAGCTTGTTGTTTAGCATTCCAAGATATTTAGATATGTAGCTATTTCTTCTTATGTTGCTTCAATGATGTGAGTGTGCCAAATATTTGCCTTGTTGTTTATGAGAGCTTTGTCAACTCCCTACAACCATAAACAGTTGGCTGCTCAGAGTTAGTGTATGGCTTTTGTCGTTTGAGAGCAACCCACCTCGAAGTCTTTGCGAGAGAATTCCTTGCGAGGATAAAGCCCTAACCACCCAGAGCCAAAAAGAGTTAGGCATCACTGAAGTCTTCCTGTCTGTGTGATCTGAAGACTTATTACACTTGAGGACTATGAATCCTCCAGCCGTTTAGCCGTCGCGTTCTGAGCATCCAAGAGTCATTGTGAATCGCTGGTGAACGAAGTCTGTGATGGTTTGGAAGTCTACCTTGAAGACTTACCAGAGTGATTGGGCAAGGACTGGGTGTCCTTAGCTCAAGGGAAATAAGGTGAAGACGCGGTCTTCTGAGTTGAATCTCAGCCTCCCTAACCAGACGTACAATTGTCACAGCAACTGGAACTGGTCCAACAAATCATTGTCTTCAACGAGTCACTGGTTTCATCCTTCCCATTCCTTTACTTACTGTAGGCCCTGGTGAAGTCATTGCATGATTGCCTTATCTTTTGTCTGCACTGAGTGATTGCTTGTTCTGATTGGCTTCACTATATCTTCCTACCTGATCTTTACTTCCTAGCTACTATTAGTCATTGTGCTTTCACTTCATTGAATACTTGACTATGGTTTGCCTAGTGCAGTCTACCTTCCGCTGCATGGTAATAGGTTTATTTCTATCGTTTGTTTTCGAAACTTCCATGTTTTGAAGACTTTCATAAAAATCGCATATTCACCCCCCTCTAGTCGATCACTAGCACTTTCAATTGGTATCAGAGCAAGGTACTCCTTGTTCTGTGTGATTCGGTTTAACCACCTGGAGTTTTAGCTATGTCGACTGCAGTGATAATCAAAGTCTCTGCTGCGTGCCCAGTCTTCGATGGAACTGAATATCCCTACTGGAAGAATAAGATGTGCATGCATCTTGAAGCCATTGATGTCGACCTATGGTATGTCGTCAAGAATGGCGTTCCCAAGGCTGGTGAAGGTGTCACCGCTGCTCATGTCAAGAAGTTCGTTCAACTGGACTCCACTGCCAAGAACATCATCTGTGGTCATTTGACCAAAGGACAGTATGGCCGTGTGAGTGCTTTGGAAACATCTAAGCTAGTCTGGGACTGGCTCTCCAAGGTCAACGAAGGCGTCTCAACCCAGAGAGATCAGAGAATCAGTGTCATTCGCAACCTCTTCAACCGCTTCAAGAGAAATGACAATGAGAATGTTCAGCTCACGTTTGATCGACTCACTAACATCACAAATGAGCTTCAAGCCCTCGGTGCCACTGAGATCACCAAGCATGAAGTCGTCAAGACACTCCTGAGATCACTTGACAGCTCGTTTGACACCCTAGCCCTGATGATTCAAGAACGTCCTGACTTCAAAACACTCGATCCGTCTGACATACTTGAGAGGCTCAACACACACGAGTTTCAGCTTTCTGAGAAAAGAGACATCTACGGTCCCAACTATGGGCGAACTCGTGCCTTGAAGGCAAAAACTGTCTCCTCATCTGAAGAAGAATCTGACAACAGTTCTGATGATCCTGAAGACATTGGAAAGGAGCTTGTTATGCTTGTGAAGAAGTTCCAAAAATTCACCAAGAAGAAAGGCTTCAGAAAGTCCTCATGATCAAGCTCAAGGAATGATGAAGCTTCTGCTCATGACTACAAGAAGAGAACATGCCACAAGTGCAAGAAACCTGGCCACTACATCTCTGAGTGTCTATGGTGGGACAATGAGAACAAGAAGAAAAAGAAGAGCAATGAGTATGATTCTGACGACAAGAAGAAGAAGAAATACTCAAGTCTTCTTCCAAGTCCTCCTCAAAGTCTTCATCACACAAGAAGAGCTCATCTGGCAAGGCACGTGCGTTTGTTGGCAAGGAAATGGATTCAGAGGAGGAGTCCACTTTTGAGGAGGCGGAGGTGGAGTCTGAGGAGGAGTTCGATTCTGGCATTGCGAGTCTGGCTACAGCATACGTTGCCAAGTCCATCTTCAACACTGAAGACAATAACTCCGTCACCGACACCGACGCAAATGACAAGGACTACTCCGCTCCTACCTACTGCTTCATGGCACGCGGTGCCAAGGTAAACACACGCACTACTCACTATCAAACTTCCAGTGAAGATGACTCTGATTGTGGTTCCAAACCCAGCTACAAAACACTTGCTAAAATTGCAACTGAACAACAGAAAGCTATGGAATATATTCAAAAACTGTTAGACAAAAGCGATGACCTGTTAGACGCTGAAATGACTCGATCTCAGTCCTTAATTGAAGACATAAAAAATCTTCATGTTAAGTATGAGGAACTTGAAAGTCGTCATGAAACGCTCTCAACAACTCATGAAAAGCTTTCCTATGATTATCTTCAAAGGAAGCAAGATCTTGAGAAATTGAGAGCTGCTCATGAAGATCTTCAAAAGGAAAACGAGTCACTTCGCCCCAAACAGATCAGTTCTGCTCAGGAAGGATTTGAACCACCATGTCTTAAATGTATTGAGCGTGACAACGCTACTTCTGTTGCTGGTTGTTCTACTGCTGCTACTGTTGCAATATCTTCAATTGCTGATGTGCCAACTAATCCCTCTGCTGAGGATGCCACTGCTATTACTGATGAGAATGCTAGGTTGAAGACATTGCTTGAAATAGGGATGTTCAAAAGCCTCAAAGGGCATCAGACACTATGTGATGTCCTCAAAAGGCAGATCCTGAACCGAAACCCTAGGAAAGAGGGTGTTGGGTTTGAAAGGAAAATGAATGCTGATGGCTCTTACTGGAAACCTGAGCAGTACCCCAAAACCACATGGGTTGCTGCAAAGGGACCTTCAGTGGATCCATCCACCCTATCTGGCTTCACTTGTGCTAATCCCACTGTTATTGATGAATCCTTTGATGCAAACTATAAACTGTTTAAGAATCAGAAGGGTGAAGTGTTTGCCAGGTATATTGGTACTAACTGCAGGAATGGACCGCCTATGAAGAAGGTCTGGGTGCCGAAAAGGTGTTTGGAGAATCTTCATGTGAATGTCGTCATGACACCGCAAGTGAAGAAGACAAACCCCAGACCACAGGCTTAATACGGTCCAAAGGCTTCATATAGATAGAGGACTCACCTGAGTCGCACTAACGCAAATGTTTTGCAGGGAAGCCATACTCAGGCCTATGAATATGAGCGTGTTTCATCAAACCACCATGTTCATAAGACCAAGAACTATTCTTCTTATTCTTATGAGTACTATTGTCCACCTGCAAGATTTTTTGCTAGGGCTCCAAAGCCAAAGTTCTCAGATGCTGCACTTAGACTCATTGCTTCAAAGCCACCCTTGAAGATGTGGGTGGCTAAGAAAGCTTAACTCTTTTTTGCAGGGAAAGGTCTCCGGCCGAAAACCAAAATTGTCTGAAGCTATTGCTGGGGACCTTAAACATCTTGTAGGGCGCAAGATCAAATGCCCAAATGGTCTTATTATGTACTTTGTTCCTGAGTCGCTTGCTACTTGCCCTATCAGTCCTAACCTCGATCTAAGCTTTCATAATCCACTTGCTCGTCAAATGTTTTTGCTTCACAACTCTCTTCGTGAAGCCTATCCCCCTAACTGCACTGTAGGGTACGACACCAGCTGCTTCAGAATGGATTATTGATAGTGGGTGTACTAATCACATGACTGGCAAGCGAAGCCTTCTTATGGACTCAACCTTACGTCCATCTGACAAAAGTCACATCACATTTGCTGACACTGGTAAAAGTAAGGTATTGGGTCTAGGTAGAGTTGCAATCTCAAAGTATCAACACATGGATAAAGTCATGCTTGTTGAATCCCTTGGTTTCAACTTAATGTCTGTCTCAATGCTTTGCAATTCAAACATGATTGTGATGTTTGGAAAATATCGTTGCCTTGTTCTAATGGAATCTGACAAGTCTCTAGTGTTTGAAGGGTATCGGAAAGATGATCTGTATGTGGTAGATTTCTCAGCAGGACCACAACTTGCCGTATGTCTTCTAGCAAAAGCTTCAGAATGTTGGCTCTGGCATCGAAGGCTAGGGCATGCTAGCATGAGGAACTTGCACACTCTTGCAAGAAAGAAGCATGTCATAGGCATCGAAGGCGTCAAGTTCAAGAAGGATCACTTATGCGGCGCCTGTGAAGCAGGAAAGATGACGAGGGCCAAGCATCCCTCAAAGACAATCATGACAACGACTCAACCCTTCGAACTGCTCCACATGGACCTCTTCGGTCCCACTCACTACTCAACTCTTACTACTACTGCTTGTCTCTATGGCTTTGTCATTGTTGATGATTATTCAAGATATACTTGGGTGCATATAATCCTCTACAAGATTGAAGTGCAGGATGTCTTCAGACGCTTCGCCAATCGAGCCATGAACAACTATGGCGTCAAGATAAAGCACATCAGAAGTGACAATGGCACTGAATTCAAGAACACTGGGCTAGATACATATCTTGATACTTTGGGCATCACACATGAATTCTTAGCTCCGTACACGCCACAGCAGAATGGCGTCGTCGAACGCAAGAACAAAACACTTATTGAGATGGCTCGGAAGATGCTTGATGAATACAAGACTCCAAGAAAATTCTGGCCCGAAGCCATTGATATTGCATGCCATATCATCAACCGTGTTTATCTTATAAGCTTCTGAACAAGACATCCTATGAGCTCCTTACTGGCAAGAAGCCAAATGTCAGTTACTTCAGAGTATTTGGTGCCAGGTGCTGGGTCAAGGATCCACATCACACTTCAAAGTTAGCACCAAAAGCACATGAAGGTTTTATGCTTGGATATGGAAAGGATTCGCACTCCTACAGAGTCTTCAACCTCTTTCACTATAAAGTGGTTGAAACTATGGATGTGCGGTTCGATGAGACTAACGGCTCGCAAAGAGAGTACCTGCCAAATGTGCTAGATGAAGTTCCATCCAGTGAATCAATCAAACTTATGGGAACTGGAGAAATCATACCATCTGAAGCTCAGCCTGAAGAGGAACTTATCATCTCCGCACCCGATCAACCTGAAGACAATGCTCAGCCTGAAGACAATCCTTCTAACGATGAAAATGATCAGCAAGAGCAAAATCTTCGTCCTGTACATCCTCGTGTTGCAAATGAAGTACAGATTGAGAGAATAATTGATAGCATCAATGCACTAGGTCCACTCACTCGTTCAAGGGCAACACAGCTAGCTAATTTCTATGGGCACTTCGCATTCGTATCAATATCTGAACCCAAGAAAGTTGATGAAGCTTTCATGGAGCCTGAATGGATTCAAGCTATGCAAGAAGAGCTTCAGCAATTTGAGCTGAATAATGTATGGGAACTGGTTAAGCGTCCTGAACCTCGCAAGCACAATATAATTGGCACCAAATGGATATATTGCAACAAGCAAGATGAGCATGGTCAAGTTGTCAGAAACAAAGCTTGTCTCGTTGCTCAAGGATACACTCAAGTTGAAGGGATTGACTTCGATGAAACATTTGCTCCTGTGGCTAGACTTGAAGCCATACGCATACTGGTGGCCTATGCAAATCATCATAACATTCTTCTGCATCAAATGGATGTGAAGAGCGCTTTTCTCAATGGCAAGATTGACGAAGAAGTGTATGTTGCACAACCGCCTGGCTTTGAAGATCCAAAACATCATGATATGGTGTACAAGCTCAACAAGACACTGTATGGCCTCAAACAAGCCCCTAGGGCTTGGTATGACACACTCAAAGACTTCCTAAAGAGCAAAGGCTTCAAACCTGGTTCCCTCGACCCCACTCTCTTCACGAAGACATATGATGGTGAACTGTTTGTGTGCCAAATATACGTGGATGACATTATCTTCGGCTGCACCAATCAGAAATACACTGATGAGTTTGGATATATGATGCAAGAGCAATATCAGATGTCCATGATGGGAGAGCTGAAGTTCTTCCTTGGTCTTCAAATACGTCAGCAACGCAACGACATCTTTATATCTCAAGAGAAATACCTCAAAGATTGCCTGAAGAAATTTGGAATCCAAGATTGCAAAGGCTACACGACGCCAATGCCAGCCAAACATCATCTGGTTCCCGACGACAATGGTAAAGAGTTCGATCAAAAGGTATATCGCTCCATGATTGGTTCCTTGCTTTATTTATGTGCATCTAGGCCAGATATCATGCTTAGTGTTTGCATGTGTGCCCGGTTCCAAGCGGCACCAAAGGAATCACATCACTTAGCTGTGAAGCGAATTCTCAGATATCTGGCTCACACCCCAACACTAGGATTATGGTATCCAAAGGCCTCAGAGTTTGATCTAGTTGGATTCTCGGATGCTGATTATGCTGGTGACAAGGTGGATCGCAAGTCTACATCAGGCACATGTCATTTTCTGGGACGATCACTTGTATGTTGGTCTTCAAAGAAGCAGAACTGTGTATCTCTCTCCACTGCTGAATCTGAATACATTCCTGCTGGATCTTGCTGCGCCCAGCTTCTATGGATGAAGCAAACACTCAAAGACTATGGCATTCATCTGAAGCAAGTGCCACTCTACTGCGACAACGAAAGCGCCATCAAGATTGCCAACAATCCAGTTCAGCACTCGAAGACAAAGCACATTGAAATTCGTCATCACTTTCTCAGAGATCATGTTATGAAGGAAGATATTGATATCATACACGTCAACACTGAAGAGCAATTGGAAGATATCTTCACCAAGCCCTTGGATGAGAAGAGGTTTTGCAAGTTACTGTGTGGGCTAAATATCTTGGAATCCTCAAATGTCCTGTGATCAGGCACACATCCTAACACTTAAGCATGTTGATGACATAGATGTGCAACACACGAAGTAAAGTATATCTTCAATCAATGAAGACTTACATTCTGAGTGTGAATACATTAACGTGGAATTTGACTTCGGAGCGCCACGATAATTGTGCGCCGTGTCTGGGTCTAATACTTCCTATACGGTGGGTAACGCCACCACAAAATTCTTCTGTTTGAAGTGTTTTACTCATGGCGTTACATTTGCTATGTCTTCACATTTGGTTTGTCTTCAATTTCAACTTGTCTTCATGATTATCTTCACTATGTTGATTTGATTGTCTTCTGATATATACATATTAGTGTTCTGTCCTCTACATCATTCACTTATAGCTACGTATTCCTTGTTGAATCTTTTGAACTAAGTGAATGTGATCGGACCCTAATCTCTCTATGCTTTCTATCTCAAACTCTATCTGTCCAAATCATATGCATTCTATTGAAACTGTCGAATGTCTTCTCCGCGTCCTTGTCAGCAGAAGATACAGAGACAAACATTAAGTATGTTTTAAATGCTCTATCCTTATTGCCTAAAATCCGGAGAAGCCGGAACGACCATCCGACAGTTCGGGCGGGCGTGGGAACGTGGGACAACTCCGAGTATGTTGCATGCTTGCCACGTGTCCCTCAGATGTGAACCGCCAGGGGCACCTGCGTAATTACGCTGTGCTGCATACTTCCCTATAAATACATGTCCCCTGCAGTCAAGAAAACCTTCTTCCACCTCTCCACCTCGTCCAAACCCTAGCGCCACCGCTAACTCTCGACGACGCCGACAACGAAGCGCTTAGCTGCCGCAACTTCACCGATGCCGTCCTCACACCGGCCGCGGTCTTCGTCCTCTCCGCCGCCGCCGTAGGTGTCCTCCGTCGCCAAGTTAGGGCACGGTGGATTGAACTGCTCGGTCTCCAACTCTTCCCATCTAGCAGTTCATTGTGTGATAAATAAAACTCTCTTTTTACCATCTTTTTGATCCTAAGAAATTCATCCTGTTTACCGAAAGTGGTTTCTGCCTACTCAATACTAGATCTATCATGTCTGCATCTCATATAATGCCTAGTATATTCACTTAAGCTTCATAACAAGTTAGATTCCTCACTTGTACCTATTCCTGGATTCGTACAAATCTGGAACCAACTCCAAACACATAAGTGAATGTCTTCGCACCATGAGGTCAATGTCTTCAAACTGATTTATCTTCAAAATCTTCTGAGAATGCATATGACCTCTCCCCTTCCCTCGCATCTCTAATGCTGTCACAGGTACATGTCCGCGGGAGAATCCCTTGATTCTCATAGTCTGCATTCGTTTTCAGAATTCTTACAACATCACATTAACTCTCCCGAAGCCAGTTCCTGTTCGACCAGCAAGCGGAAGCCTTTGAAGCCTTTGAACGTGTTGACGCCATTCAGTTTGAAGTCCATGGCTACAGAGAAATCAGCAAGGAAGGGTGGCAGACAGCGTCGATGGGGAACATCAAGAGATCTGCCTGATGACCTCTCAGAGCTGTACAAGACAGATCCAGAAGAGGATTACAATCAGCGCAAGACACGAATCCAATGGATTCGAAGATATTGGGCCGAACAATGGTTTAAATACAAGTTTGTGACCTAGGAGTAGACTTCCAGCACGCAAATGCATCGGCCAAGGAAAACAAGAAGTCATTGGGACTAGACTTCAACCCTGGTCCTTCTGCTCCCCGGGCTGATGGCACACGCGATGCTGAACCCAATATCATCGGACCGTTCTACAACCTTGATGGCCTTATCACTCACATTTCTGTTCAAGGTGCCAAAGTAGATCATTTTGATGATGATGCCGACACCGATGAAGCCCCAGCTCCTGCTCCAAAGCCGCAGAAGCAAAAGAAGGCCAGAGCTTCAAAGTCAGCTGCTCCTCCAAAAGCTTCACGTGTGAAGCCACTGGCTACTGCACCTCCTGAAGACAGTGTGCAGTCTGAAGATCTATCACGTATCTCCAAGAAGACAGAGATGAAAAAGAATATTGATCAGGCATTGACCCCTGCTGCCATTCTGCGAGACGAACACATTGATCTGTCCAGTGATGAAGATCTTGCAGATGACGCTCTTGAGCAACAGATTAAGAGCAAGGAAGAAGCAGAAATCTTCAATGATTTGCCTCTCTTTGACGTGGCAATCATCCACAACTTCATTGATGAGTGGTTTGAAACCGCCAATCTCAGCTTTGACGATCTGTAACTTCCAATTGGCCTCAGCGTCTCTTTCACTGGTGCCATTGCTTCTGAGCTAGCTCTAGCTCAGCGCATTGTTGAACTGAAGCAAAAGATTGACTATGAGAAAGCTCAGTTCAAGAAGCACATGGAAAATCTCAGCGTGCAAGATGTCAAAAACTTCAAGGTTATGCTGCACGAGCTCAAGGAAGCCTTTCTCAAGAAACAAGAAGAAGCTAAAGGTTCTCGTGAGCGCATGAAGAGTCTGGCTGACAAGTGCGTGCAAGCCTACAATGAAGCTGAAAAGCGCAAGGCTCTTGGGCGTCCTGGCATTGACCCCAGAATGGCTGCAAAGAAGAAGAAGAAGCCATCGACTGACAGATCTACACCCTCGAGGCAGGAAGAACCTCGCATTGTCTTCCCAAGCAGTATGTCCGGCTCGAAGCCAAAGGTCACTTCCACCGCTTCAGAACTGAAGAAGACAAGGGCTGCCGAGGCTGAAGCCAGAAAGAGGAAAAACCCCGACGCTTCTGATGTCGCTCCCTCCAAGAAGAAGCGCAAAACCAAGAAAGATCGGGCTGCTCCCACAGAGCCCCTTGTTGTCGAGCCCATCTCGGTTGCTCATCCTAACTCTTCACATCAAGAATGACGGATGATAGTTCATGAGCCTGCTTCCACAGAGGCTCCTGAAGCTGAAAACTTTTCAGCATTTGACCCCACCGCTGCTGAAGACATTGGTCACCATGACAATGTTGAAAATGATGTAGTTCTTCCTCAGATCGAGCACAACTTGGTATCATCGCCTGTTCTCACGAACAGCGAACTCATCAGTATTGGTCGTCCTCTGACGCCAATTGCTCAGGATGCATCATGGACTGATCACCCACAACAACAAGAAACCCCTAGTACTCCTCAACAACAAGTCACCCCACCAGTGCAAGAAGAAGAAGATGACTTTGAGGCCCATCCAACTCCATCTTCACAGGCGTCGCCAGCGTTAGGCAGGCTGCACAAAGGTCCAAGGCCCCAAGTCCCTCTTACGAGCGCTCCAGAAGGAGAAGTGCACCACCAATCTGTTGCACGTCAAGTGTTCCCAGAAGCCACTCCTACTGTGAACGTCTCCGAGTCTGAAGTTAAAGTTGCTGAAGACAATCCTGCTGCATCAGCCGAAGAAAAACAAGTAGAAGAACGTGTCCCTACTCCCCCCATCACTGAAGAAGTTGTTCCTAAAGTGAACGTGTCAGTGCCCGACCCTCCAGCTCCTCAAGTGGAGATTGAGAATCTTGAGGCTGCCACCACTAACACCACTAAAGCCAATGACGTGGTCATGGCTGAAGACAGTGTGGAGCCTGCACCTAACACTGTGCCAGAAGCCAATGAAGCCAATGATGCAGCTGCAACAGATGTGCAGCCTAACGCCTCTGTTGATGCCACTACTCTTGTTCCGCCACCAAGGCCACATACTATTGAGCAAGCATACAACTATGGTCAGCTCATCACTGTCAAATGGCCTCTTCTTGTTCCTCCACCTGCTGCTGGTCCCCAATTTGACTATCACATTGAGCGCAGGCCTCAGGTTCAGAAGCCAATGCCAAGGCTTCCTAGGTTTCCAGGCACTGCATCTGCACTCGGATCATTCAATATCAATGGCTTCAAAGCACACAACACCTTCTTCAATAGCGCCAAGAACCCCTACTCTAAGGCAAGAATATCTTCTTATCGGTTCTGGAGCTATCAGCAGCGCAGTTATTACTTATGCATCTTGTACAATCAAGTTCGCATTTTTCCCCTATGCGTATTGACACTGAAGCCATATCTGGTCTGCCCTGTTTGGAAGAAGCGCTGGATTGCTTCAGAGAATCTGGCTTGTTGCAGTTCGTCACTGACAAGGAGCACTGGAACGAAGAATTGCTGCTCCAATTCTATGTCACTCTTCATATTCATGGCTACAACAGGGATCTGAAGACTTGGGTCCTTGAGTGGATGACAGGCAATGTTCATCACGAAGTCAAAGCCTTTGATACCATTGAGCTCACTGGCCTGCCCACTCCAGAAGACCTTTATGAACCTGGTTGTCAGCTTCACAGTGCTGCTATGGGAAGCATTTTTCACAAGCCTGAACCCAACATGAGTCAGATGCTTAGCATGATGAAGCCTTTGCCTCCAGATGTTGAATATCCTAAGGAGTTCTTTGTTGAAGACCTTGAGTATCTGGCACGCACTATCTATCACATTATAAGGCGAACTCTCTGGCCCATCAAAGGACATTCTCCACATGCAAAGCTGGAAGGTGCAATGAAGACTTTGGTCTTCCATATTCTTCACGGCAAAAGCTTCAATGCACAAGACTTCTTCATCCGCCAACTTGCTGCATCAGGATCTGATCTCTTTGGCTTGAAGTTTTACGCTCCATGGATTATGCGTCTGATCAAACTACACTCAGCTGTCACCTATCAGCCCTCTGCTCGCAATCATCGGATTTTTCTGCCTGACGTCGATATGTCAGTTGAAGCCATCTATCCAGAGCCTGCCAAGGAGCCCCTTAGTCTTCAGAATGCTGATAAGCAAAGTTTCTCACAACACATTGAAGGCGACCCAACAGTCACTCGTGTTTATCCTCTGGCTGGTACTACCCATGCACCTCATCGTGCCCTCACTGAAGCCACTGAAAGCACCATTGCACAATGGCCCAAGAAGCGATCTCGTGTTCTCAATGACCGAGAGCTTCTGGTTGCCCTTCATTAGAAATAGGATAAGCATCATGACTGGCTGAAGCGCCAAATGCAAAGCCTCTTAGTGGACGTAAACAGGATTCGCAACCTTGCCACCAAGAATGCCTTTATCGCCCATGAAACTTGTCGGCGTACATGGAAAGGGCTGATGCTTATGTGTTCTGAAGATGATCTTCAAGATGATGGTTTCTCTGAACGCTTCAAGTTTGACTCAACACCTCCGAGAAGGACTGTGCCGCGGCGTACTCCGTCTCTTGAAGACTCTGAGTTCTCCTCCTCTGCTACAACAGTGAATGCATGTGTCATCGAGGATGAAGACGATGCTACTTCACCACCTTCAGCACGAATCACCACTGCACCGAGTTCGTCTGCACCGCCAACCAACTCCAACGACCATGCTGCTTCACCATCTCCTCATGGGAACGAGTAGGTGCTCTCTGTCTTCAAACCTTTTTGGTCCTTACTGACAAAAGGGGGAAAAGCATATGAGTTTGATAGTCTTCAAGCGGGTCCATATGGGCGGTGGTTTTATATTTTGCCTAGTGTTTACAACTCTTGCGTTTTGACACATTTGGTTCTTTGAGTTGTAACACTCAAACTCGATGGTCGTCTGCTACTTATTTGCTATTCTATGATGCGATGATAAATACCGCATGTGCGATGATAACTTCCGCACTTAGGTCATTCTGCAGACGTCCATTTTTCATTATGCATGTCATTATCTTCACATACCTTTCATGCATGATGAATTGTCGTCATAAGTTGGAGAGGAACTCCACAAGTACAACCTGCCCTGTGCATTTGCATTCCAAAAGCAAATTACTTATATGCACATCTTCAGGGGGAGCCTTTGCCACTTATGAAGAAAATACCTAAATCCTTTACATTTCACATACTTTTACCCCGTTGAAAACTTCAACCAGTTTGTCATCAATCACCAAAAAGGGGGAGATTGTAAGTGCATCTAGTGCCACCCCTAGTTGGTTTTCGAGTATTGGCGACAAACCTGGTTGAGGGACTAATGTGTTTGTGAGAATTGCAGGATAACACAGGTTGTAGTCCCTCAATGATTCGGATTTCCTACTAGAGATGACCCCTAAAAATGTATGAAGACATTGAAGTCAAAGGTGGTATGTGAAGACATTCACATTGAAGACAATGACAAGAGAAGACATTGTGTGAAGACTGTGGAGAGCGAAGACTTAGATGTTTCGTCATTCTTTTTCTTCTTTGTTGAGTCATAGGAACCACCGTACTGTTAAGTGGGGTCCAAGAGAACCAGTCAGAATGACTGAAGTGATGCTTAACCAAAATCCTATGTCTTCGAGTGAAGACAATGAGAGCAAATCTTATCCAGAGTTGGATAAGTCAACTTTGCTTGTAGCCCAA
This sequence comes from Triticum urartu, assembly GCF_003073215.2. Lineage (NCBI taxonomy): Eukaryota > Viridiplantae > Streptophyta > Magnoliopsida > Poales > Poaceae > Triticum > Triticum urartu. The sequence goes on along the minus strand of NC_053027.1, from coordinate 523,133,963 downwards.
GTAAAGTTGCCGTGTGTGTTTGAAATCTGACCGTTGGAACACGTGTCAGTTCCTTAGTGACCAAGGGTCATTTCGGACAAATCAGGCCATGTTGCCTAGTGGCTATAAATAGCCCACCCCCTACAACCATAAACGGTTGGCTGCTCAGAGTTAGTGTACGACTTTTGTCATTTGAGAGCAACCCATCTCGAAGCCTTTAAGAGAGAATTCCTTGCGAGGATAAAAGCCCTAACCACCTAGAGCAACCCACCCAGAGCCAAAGAGAATTCCTTGCGGCGGTGGAGGGCCGGTAGCGCTGGCGGGGGCGGCTAGAAACCCTAGCCCGTCGCTCGGGACGAGGGGATTTTCCCTCGAGGAGTTTTTGCTGTCGATGGTATGAGGAGATTTTTCTTATCAGCATCGAATCGTTTTCACTAGGGAGTGGCAAAGGTGGGTAAATAACCCTCAACTCTTAGGTAAGTTAGCAGAACGGTCTGCTGAGAAGCTGGACAAGTTGGGGTATGTGGGCTGCGGGATTTGCACTAGAAGAAGTTGCAACTTCTTATGAATCTGCTTTCCTGGGAACACCCTTTGGTACAGATTATAGCTTTTGGGCCTAGAAGTTGGAAGTTGAAGTCCAACCAAACACAGCCTAAGGTTTGGTACAGATTATAGCTTTCGGATCCTCTCGTTTGAACTTCAAATTATTGCATTTCTTTCCCGTCCTCTCTTGGCATCTCTGAAAATGAAAGTAGAAATCAGGTAATGCAATCATTGAAAAGCATGCCAAATAAAAAAAGTTGCTACACTTACCACAACATGTTCATCCCACCATTCTTGAGGGCAAACAACGGTTCTCTTTGCATCATCCCATCCAAGCCCGGTTGCTTCATTTTTCAACTCCATGAAAAACACATAGTCATTTTTTATTGCATCCCATTTATTCTTGAATTTATCCTTGGGATACTTCTTTCCCATTCTTGCTTCCCATTTCTCGATAACATTGTCCCAGCCCTTCTTAGTAAAATAACCTAAGGGCCTATTCCCATTCTCAACCTCTTCTCTGAATATTTCTATGACTTTCTTCAGACGTGCATCATCCCACACCGCTTTTTCAGTCATTCTTCAATCAAGCAAAATAATTTTAATACCCTGCCACATGTATAATAGTTGTACAATATGTAAACATCTTCCAATTTATCCATAGCAGAACATAGCAAGCAATCAATGTCAACTAAATTCACGTTAGAAAGGTACTACATAGGCTCCATTCACAACAGAAGCACAAGCAACCTGTACTAGCAAGCAATCTGTACTATCAGTCAATCTGTACACAATTTATCCCAAATACACCACCTACTAGCAAGCAATCTGTACTCAGGGATGGAAGAGGAGGAAGGCGGGAGTAAGGACGGAGGCTACCTCGCCGTGGAGGGCTGCACAGCTCCGGTCGACGGCGCCGGACGGCCGGCGAGGAAGGGCCACTGGCGGGCGGCGTACTGCTCAGAGGCGGATGGATACGCAGGGGGCGTAGCTCGGGCGGCGGTGGAGAGCCTGCAGCACTGAAGGCGGCGCTGGTGGCGGCGCTGGAGGGCCGGTAGCGCTGGCGGCGGCGGCTAGAAACCCTAGCCCGTCGCTCGGGACGAGGGGATTTTTCCCTCGAGGAGTTTTTGCTGTCGATGGTACGAGGAGATTTTTCTTATCGGCAGCGAATCGTTTTCACTAGGGAGTGGCAAAGGTGGGTAAATAACCCTCAACTCTCAGGTAAGTTAGCAAAACGGTCTGCTGAGAAGCTGGACAAGTTGGGGTATGTGGGCTGCGGGATTTGCACTAGAAGAAGTTGCAACTTCTTACGAATCTGCTTTCCTGGGAACACCCTTTGATACAGATTATAGCTTTTGGGCCTAGAAGTTGGAAGTTGAAGTCCAACCAAACACAGCCTAAAGGAGGTCCACTTGTTCTGTTGTTCGTCAGACTATGAGTACAGTGGTCATGCGGTCGTAATAGAAAGAAGGTGCACACACTGCAAGACGATCTATTATGAATTATGATCAAATTGAGTTTAGAGTGGATAATCCAGATTCCTCGACCATTGCAGTAAAATAAAAAATTCGCTAGGGAACACCATGGAGAAAGTTAGGGAGGTCCCGTGTCACCCTCGGGCACTGCTCTTTTATGTGGCAAGAAACTCGACTGAACTGAAAAACTTTTTTCAGTTGTCAGTGAAATAGCCAACGTGAGAAATTTAAGCCAAGCAATGTTATGTAGACCGTTAGCCTACGTTGTAGCATACGAGATATGAGATAGAGTAGCTCATGAACGGCTATGCTGGTAGCAGTGCGGGAGGCAACCAAAAAATCGACGAAGCATTGAACAAAGTCCACGTAATTTGGTATGAACAGACGTGACCGTGTACTGTTTCCCCGCGTCTATGTCTCGCTTGACGCGAGACAGTAGGACGTATCGCTTCAGGCAGCCGCCCCATTGGGCCGGCCCAGCGCGGACACAGGTTTTCAATGTTTTTTCTTTCACTTTTTCTTCCCATTTTTGCATTCTTTTTTGTTTTATTTTTTACTTTTCCTTGGAGTTAGAAATATTCCGAAAATATCCACTATAAAAAGCAATTTATGCATAAAAGTTAAAAGTGTTAATCATGTATTTAAAAAAATATTAAATGTGTACGAAAGATGTACAATGTGTATGGAAAAAGCAAAAAAAAGATTTAACTTTTTTAAAAATATTAATTGTGCATTTAAAAAAGTTAAATATTTATAGATATTTTTTCTGATGTATACAAAAAATATACAATGTGTATGAAAAAAGGAGACATAAAAAATAAATGTTTTCAGAAATGTTAATCATGTATTTGGACAATGTTAAATGTGTATATAAAAGAATGTTAATCGTATATTTGAAAAATATTATATATATATATATATTCTGATGAAAAAAAGTAGACATAAAATATGTTTTAGAAATAATGGTAATCACCTATCCACCGGTCACCCGCTTCTTTCTCCCATCTCCCTTCCTCTCTATACACGAGCTTGAGGGGCTCAGCCATGGCTGGCTACAGCCACAATTTTTTTTTTTGACGAAAAGACAAGATCACTGCTTTCCATTGCTCTTAGAAGGAATAAAGGTTTACAAACTGCACAGAGAAGTACAGGGGAGGGAGTTTAGGTCATATAGTTACATCAATCTGGTTATAAGGGTCGTTCGGCAATGTGCAGAACCTGCCTACGACCAGCATCAATCCAATCCTTGGCCTCCACCTGAATTTTCAGAATTAGTGGCCCTGGGCTGCAGGAGGAATTTCTAAAAACTCCAGCATTATGTTCTTTCCATGTGTTCCACCACACCAGAGCGATAATGGATCTCCACGACTTAGCCTATTCCTTGGCCATTCTAGTAATTGAGCGCTGCCACCAGTTGATCAGGATTCACCATTGGTGGCAATCAAACCCTGATGCATGTCCAGCTTAGGCTGTGAGCTTGTTGTTTAGTTTTCCAAGATATTTTGATATGCAACTATTTCTCCTTATGTTGTCTAGTCTAAATTCTGAGTCGTAGAATCCTACTCCCTCCGTTCTTTTATGTAAGGTCATTTTCAGCCTTATAGACAATCTGCTGGAGATATTCTAAGGGTGCATTTGGTTTATAGGAATTTTACATAAAGCTTTATATTGTCTATCTCCCATATATTGGAAACATGTGCATGGGCCGAGGGAGACACAATATGCAGCCACTAGAGCATCTCTAGCCGATCCCTCAAAACTGGCTTACTCCCTCAAAACTACCGCTTATATTTGAGAAGCCGCAGCCTGGTCTCAGGATAATTTCGACCCTTCTCCCCTGCGATGATCCTTTCCCTCGCTCACTCCACAACCACGCTAGTGCCGCCCAAATCCACCCCGCAGCTCCTGCCGGCACCCCCGCCCACACCGCAGCAACCCTAATCCACCCCGCACCCTCCTTGCCGGTACCTCCTCTCTCTTCCAATCGGACAAAATGGGCAACGCCTATTCGACGTCGCGGCAGAAGGGGCCACGCAGCCACCCTGAGCACCCATCGACACGCCCCACTCCTGATCCATTTCGGACCTGCCCTCTTCGCATAAGAGGAAGTACAACGACGTGAGGGGAGTGGCCGCGGAGGACTGGGTGTGCGAGATCGAGGATTGGTACATGGGGAAGCTGTATTGGATCAGCGGCTCACACTTACGGCGTGATGGTGGTCTGCCTCCACGACAGTCGTGCGAAGATATTGACATCCATGATGTCCTGGAGCTCATCACCGTCGACTCCCCCCCCCCCCAGTGGTTTCCCGCCACGAGGTGCGGGAGAATCGGGAGGCCTTCGAGCAAATCGAGGCCCCGCGCATCGATGAGGTGTACATGGTCTCGCTCCGAGTGAAACATCCAGAGCTCGTCGCCGAGGAGCTCAGGGTCTACGAGCTCTACAAGAAGACAACCGATGAGGCTGTGCTGTCCGGTGGGGAGGTCGATGATGAGGCCTGACCGCAAGTGATCGATCTTTCATCTAGCGACTCCGACTTCGGCTCTGGCATGGGTGAAGTGGATTGGGAGAAAATCATGGCTGGAGAAGATTAGTTTTATTTAGTTTAAATTTGAACTGAGTAGTTTATGTTCATGTTATGCAGTGTATCGGATTGTGCTACCTTTGTGTTTGAATCCAGCAGTTCTAGTTTGAGATGAATTTGTGAGATTTTTTTTTGAAAGTTAAATTTAAGGGACCGTTTTTAACTCCTACATTTTGAGGAGTTAAGGTTTGAGGACCCGTTCGAGGGCCTAAATTTAAGGGACCGGTTAGAAATGATTTTATGAGTTGAAATTATTTGAAAATTGCTCGATAAACCAACAGCAAGTAGCCAGATTACGTGGCTTGACGCTGAGACATAAATAATCCGTCATTTCGACCATGGATTCCGAGTTACATAACGAGATATTCAGAATCGGAAGACAACATGCGCTGCATACCTCGATCGAACATCGAAGCCGATATTGATTTCGGTTGCGTTTTATTCTTGCCGGTACTACTGATTTCCCATGCATATTTATTCGCCGCAACGATCGTAGGCTTATGCAGCAGCATGCGGTGATCCCGTGCGTGATCAGTCCTGGCAGCCGACGAACTCGTAGTCGACGACGAGGTGGCCGTTGGCCACGCCGCCTCCGTCGGTGTCGATCTGCCGGAACACGGCGACGTCAAGGTCGAGCCCGCCGTTGTCGCACTGGTCCACCACCCTCGCCACCGTCCGCGCCCCCGTCGCCCTGTTCGTCACCTGATGACATGACAGTGTCCCGCCGATCAAACAACGCGCGATCCATAGCAAGATGCACATTTCTTTATACGGATCATCCATCGACGGAGATAGGGACGCGTATGATTACGTACCTGGAGGCAGCGGCCGCAGGACGGCTGGCCGTGCGCGCCGGCGGGGCCGCAGAACGCCGTCCAGCCGTACCTCTGCCGCCACACCAGCGGCATGTCGGCGTCCCACGTCGCGCAGAAGACGCTGGCGACTCGCAGGTCCCAGTTGATCTTCTCTGGGTTGTACAGGTTGTACGTCGCCGCCACGTCGCTCGCCTGCTGCGCCGCCGCGCCATTGGCGGACAGGCAGGCCACGACCAATGCCACGAGAACCAGCACCGACACCGGCATTCTTGCGCCAGCGGCAGCGACCTCCGTTGCCATGCCTCTTTCTAGCTAGTTATTAGCGTCTAATTGGCCAATCAGCTGCTGCTAATGAGTAGTAGTGTATTGCTCAGTTGTGACTGGCCATATTTATAGACCCTGATTCTGACACCAGCTTCAAGCAGGACGATTGTAATCATCGCCTTCCCTTAATCATAATTTTCAATCACAGTAAGCACCTGGAGTATAGGCATCAAGTTAGTAGTTTATTCAATGAGGCATAGGAGGTTACACAAACTATGCCTTGGTCACTTAAATTCTTGCTGTGAGCTTGTTGTTTAGCTTTCCAAGATATTTAGATATGTAGCTATTTCTTCTTATGTTGCTTCAATGATGTGAGTGTGCCAAATATTTGCCTTGTTGTTTGTGAGAGCTTTGTCAACTCCAAGCTTCTCATTGGACACGTTGTGCTTCAAAGATTTTTATGCCAATAATTTGTACTCAGAGGTGACAGCGGCCTCTCTGTTTCTTCCATTGGCAGCTAATTCACCTTATGTTCTTGTAAATATCATTTGTGTCTGTCAAATGGCTTTTACCAGGGGAAAGAATAATGAGCAACTGATAAACTATATTAATTTACATTTCAATGCGATTTCACAATGCTGATGTTGTAGTTTTATTTCTTAGTGTGTGCAATCTTCAATCATGGCGTTGTTATTCTACATCATATATCTTAGAGTTGAGCTATCGAGCTGTGTCGTAATTTCGTGCAAATGAACGATGACAGTCACTGGCCGGAGTTTAATGAAAGGCGCTAATTGCACTATCATAATGAACAAGTAATTTATCATGTATCGTGGTGTTAAGGGAAATCATGAAACCGTCGTAAATGACTTTCCATATGTTATTGCATCAATAGACTTGTCTATTCTAAATTCCAACAAAATAGTTACTTTGTTCTTGAAGTATCGGCTTCGCTCGTCAGATAGCATTACCGTAAAAAAAAGGAGCTTCTATGACAAATTGATACTTGAGGACTCGAGGTATTGGAGTGCATCTCGTATTAATTGCAACCCTTAGTATCAATAATTTTTTGTTGCTTCCACCTGTGTGAACAAGCCACCACGTCATTATCAAAACTATTTTTAGAGGATGAAGGAACCGAATATAGATGTTTTTGTAATTATTGTGTCAGCTTTCTGAATGATTCTTTTCTCGTTATGTTTCAACAAGGATGATTGTATCTGACAATGATATGTGAATGCCAAACCCTTGCTTTGGTTGTTTGTGAGACCCGTTGCCAATTCCAAGTTGCTTATGGGATAATTGCATTTCAAAGATTTTATGCTAGGATTTTGTAGTCACTGTTCGCGTCACCCTCTCTCTTTCTGTTATTTTTGCAGGTGTTCATTAGTATTAAATTGTACTAGTTCTGAGATTAACCTGCGGTTATTTGCCTATTTGCATGGATAGCTAGCCAATAAAAGCTTCCCACATGTAGTTTTCTTCTTACATTATCGCTGATAACAAGGAGTGATAAGCCTGAGAGAGATGAACCAAATGTGGTTACTATAAGAGTTGAGTAACTCTCAAAAGAAAATATAAGAGTTGAGCTGCCAGTCCGTATCAGCTAGGTAATACACGCTGGTCCTTTGGATCACATATCAACCGCATATGCAAGTAAATATGACACGGTAATCTTAACAAATTTGACCGTCAATGTCCAACATCTAATCAAAGCAGGACATAAGTTACGCCACCAAGTGAAAGATAGGACGAAATAGGCTCATTGTAAGCCATGTTACCTTCATTAGGGCATTTCTAACCAATCCTTTATCCAGCTGTAAGGGAGTAAATTTAATTTTTTTTTCTCCTCTAAACCGCACCTAGCCGATCCCTTATAACGGTTAGTAGTGTAATTTTTTTTACTCCATCCCTATTCATCTCCTTATATTTACTCCGGCTCGCGGGGCCGAGTAAAAAATCTGCCCCTTTCTCTTCATCTCCTCCGCCTCCTCTTCTCCCCCTCGCCTCGTCGCCGGCGCGTCCCCTGCCCCGATCCGCCGCCCCCTCTCCTCTCGATGGCTGGACGTGGTGGCTGCCGGTCCCCTCCGTCGATCCACAGTGCGGATCTACGCAGCCACACCCACGGGTCCTCGTCCACGGCCGCTTCCTCGAGCCGCCGCCGCTCAGCCGATCCGCCCGCCGCCGCGCCCCTCCTCTGGTTTGAGGATTTCCCGGACCTCCCTCCGCCATGGCCGCCGACGAGGACCTACCTCGACATCCGGCAATGGTCGCGGGAGACGTGGGTGGCGGAAATCACCGACTGCGAGACCCACAAGCGGAAGTGGGTCGGCTCTTTCCACACGGCCAAGCTCGCGGCCATGGAATACGACCGGTGGCAGGTCCGGTTCCACGGCCGCAACGTGAAGCTCAACTTCCCCTTTGGCACGGCTCCAGTCCACCTCGTCCCGCCGGAGTCGGGGGTGATGAGCGCTGGAATGGCGCGGGAGGACCGAGAGGCAAGGGAGCGCCTCGAGGCCGAGGCCGCCGCCGAGGCCTACATGGATGAGCTTCGCCGGAAGTACTCGGAGGTTGTGGACGCGGAGCATGCGATATTCGCCGTCAATGATGTCGAAGTTATCGTCATCTTTGACGACGAGCATCTTCGACGTCGAGAGCGGCGATAACGAGGAGGGTGGCAATGCGGGCGGCGAGGTTGGCGGCTAGGACGAGATCGACGCCGAGGAGTGGTGGAGCATCTTCCCCAACGACATCGATGACGGCACTGGCCCGGACCCAGCTCAGAGGGTGGTCTCACCCGGAAGGACTGGCTCGACCTCCACTTCGGGGAATTTAGTTTAAGTTTAGTTCTAGTTTAAATTTATATTTGATGTTTGGTTGCGAAGACTTTCTATGTTGAACTTTATGTTTAAATGCATTATCTTTCGGTTAAAATTTGATTGAATTTGTGAAAATTTAGTTTTACTCTCCACTAACTTTGGGGATCGGCTAGGTACGGCAAAATTTTTGTGGAGTATATATACTCCACTAAGATATATATACCACGTTAACTTTTAGGGGACCGGTTAGAAATGCCCTTATCAGAGTTTTAGTTTATTTTTTAACTTATGTCTTAGTACCAAAGTTACCTTACTTGTTTTCTCTCTCTCCACAAATGATAGCTTTGGAAAGGAGGTTCACTCGAATGGCATGGTGGCCCCGAACGGCGTGCCGTGTGCGATGGAGCTTGGTCGACAGAGTGACGACCACTAGCACTCTAGGAGATGGTCATGCCACAGTGCTGCATGGGTAGCATCAGATTGCGTGGATGGACTTCGGCACCTTAGATGTAGTCGGCGACCATTGGGGGTTGGTCGGTGGTCTAGTTAGCTGTGGCAGCGGCAATGTCGCAGCGATGACAGCGACACGAAGTGGTGCATTGATAGGGCGGGGCGAGGCAACTATCGCCTGTGAAGGCCACGTAGTTTACAACATGTCTTGGCATGTTGTCGTCGGCGGCTTCTACCACAATGGCTCTCGAGCAAGTGCGCATGAGTTGAAGCTGCCGATGATCGTTCATCTCTCCGTGTTCTGCAATAGTTCAATGTTCGCAAGCATGGATTTGGGCGCGTGGTGATGTCCACATCAGGGATCACACAAGTTGCTGCCTCCAGGAATGTGTACCATGGAACTGTTGATTTCATTTCCCCGTGACCAGGTGTGTGTGTGTGTACCCCTCCGTGAAACATCGTTTCTTTAAAGGGGCGACGGCAACACGGTCACTTTGACTTGGTGGTGCCTTTTGAGCACCTGATTTTGAGCTCCGTGGTTAAAACCCCAAGTCTGACCTTCCATGGTTGCACCTCACAATGGCGATGTTTATGTATTGTGTCCTTGTTAAAGACATTGCTTTGGAGTCTGCTGAGACGTTCTCTTCGGAATGAAAACTCGGATCTCACCCTCAGTGATTGGATCCGACAATGTCGGTGCGTACACATCGTCTCATTCCTAGAGATGTTGCCTTTGGAGAACCTTTCTTGTAGTTCGTGTGCTTTCAAGGACGATGGGTGAGGTTCCTGCTTATCTGCTGTGAGTTGTTGGTTGTGTCAGCTTTATTTCCCCGTCTTGTTCTTTTAATTCTTTTTGGTTGTGTGCATACTTGGTGTTTCAATTTGGTCTTGATATTACGTTCTTGCAGAGGTCGGATGTAATTGATATATCTTGATATTAATATATTATCCTTTGTAGAAAAATATACATGTAATAGAAAGGAGGGTGCAGACATTGGATGAACTATTATTAGCATATTTACTTAATCATTTGCTCGATCACTGAACGATAGAACAAGAACAATGCAGACTATTTTGTATATTGTCTTTAATCTGAAGTTCTAAACTACTGAATAAAGTTGCAGTGGCATGGGAGCCATTGAAATATCCCCTTGAACCGAATTTTGCTTCCTACAGATTTTTTGTCAAGATACTCAGACTTCTTGTATTAAAATTTACCCTGAATTGTTGTAGTACAGTTTACCTTGTTGTACTAAAATTACCTTGCTACTAAAATTTCACACTGTTGTACTAAAATTTGCCTTGTTAATGTGGTACTAAAATTTAACTATTGAGTAGGAAGGAAGAGCTCAAGGGAGCAAAAGAAACAAGGAGAAAGGAGCCCTCAAGAGAAGAAACTCAAAAATCCAAGATGCGACCTTCGCATTGCTCACAAATCTTAACTAGTAACCACTACTTGATTTGTGATGGCATTGGACTAGACACATAACGTCTAGTTCTATAACTGTATAAGTAGTATACTTGATGTCTATGCTGTTCATCTTTTAACTTGTTCGCTGAATTGGTTTGATTTGAATTATATATGATGGAATTTAGTTCTATTTTTTTTACAGAGGGTGCTTTATCGAAATTCAATCATTGGGTTTCACAGCAGTTGCTTGGATTTGGGAGACGAAAATAGTGGGTGGAGGAAGACAAGAGCTATTTAGCGGTACAAAAAAGTTGGTTATATTTTATCTAATGTGCATGTCCATCATACCAAAGATATATATTTGACATAGTTAATACTGAACCATTAGAATATTTATGCCCAATTGCCCACGTTGCAAACATAAGAAAATTGGTACCCTTAAGGTTGCATGGACTAGGAGGGTCCAAAAGGTGGATGCATTTGGATTATGTCCATCCTCTTCCGTGGAGCGTTTGAAGTCCTCCATCTCTTAGGATTTGGGACTGAAATCTACATTGTATCTTCTCTTTTGAAATGAGGGGACCGGTTGGACTTAACGAGTAGGTCGTAGGTCATGAGTGTTGTTGACTTGGAATTCAAATTGAGGCTTTCATATCTATAGATGTTTGCCTCGGTTTGTGCTATTCGAATAGGCTTCACTATTTATCATTCATTCTTTTTTCAATCCAATCCCCGAAGAACGGCCATCCTTGCTGGAAGTAGATCTCCTTGCACCATTTGGCATAAGCGCATGGATTGCCACAGGTTGGTTGTATCCTCATCATTTGCTAGCTTTGTTTTGATTTTTCTCAACCAAAATTCAATAATCCCACAATAAAGGTGCCCCCCCCAGTTGCTGAATATAAGATTTTCATTTTGGGGGAAAAAATACAAGAAATTCGTTACGAAGTTATCCATCCTAAGTGTAAAACCGAATGGCAATTGGTGCCATGGAGCGCGTCTACCGCACTAGTAGTATGTAATCGGTCTTAGCGCACATGTCACGATGTTTTTTGCAATATAAATTTAACTTATTTGAAAATTGCGTAGTAAGCCAATAGCAACTTAGCAAGTTACATGTCTTGTCGATGTGATATAATATAATTTACTTGCCATGATTTGTGAGTTACATGAAAAGAGATACTATTCAGAATCGGAAAACAACATGTGCTGCAGGCCTCGAAGCCTGATTTTGGTTGCCTTTTATTCTTGCAGGGGCTACTTATCTCCATGCATACTTATTCGGTGCAACGAGCATAATTATGTGTAGCATGCGGTCATCTCGAGAACGATCAGTCTTGGCAGCCGACGAACTCGTAGTCGACGAGGAGGTGGCCGTTGGCCACGCCGCCTCCGTCGGTGTCGATCTGCCGGAACACGGCGACGTCAAGGTCGAGCCCGCCGTTGTCGCACTGGTCCACCACCCTCGCCACCGTCCTCGCCCCCGTCGCCCTGTTCGTCACCTGGCGACAGTGTCCCGCCGATCAAACAACACGCGATCCATAATAAAGCTAACCATTTTCTCATGCAAACCATCCATGGACGGAGATCGGCAAGCATATGAGTACGTACCTTGAGGCAGCGACCGCAGGACGGCCGGCCGTGCGCGCCGGCGGGGCCGCAGAACGCCGTCCAGCCATACCTCTGCCGCCACGCCAGCGGCTTGTCGGCGTACCACGTCGCGCAGTAGACGCTGGCCACGCGCAGGTCCCAGTTGATCTTCTCTGGGTTGTAAAGGTTGTACGTCGCCGCCACGCCGCTCGCCTTCTGCGCCGCCGCCCCGTTGGCGGACAGGCAGACCACGACCAATGCCACGAGAACCAGCACCGACACCGGCATTCTTGCGCCAGCGGCGGCGACCACCGTTGCCGTGCCTCTTTCTAGCTAGTTACTGCCGCAACTAGTTATTGGTGCCTAATTGGACAACCAGCTGCTGCTAATGTGGTACTTGAGTAGTTGTGTATTGCTCAGTTTGTGACCGGCCGTATTTATAGACTCTGGTTCTGACATCAGCTTCAAGCCTGGGGATTGTAATCATCGCCTTCACTTGATCATAATTTTTAATCTCAGTAAGCACCTCTGCACCTAGAGTATATATCAAGTTAGTAGTTTATTCGATGATACATAAGTGGTTACACAAACTATGCTTTGCTCACTTAAACTCATGCTGTGAGCTTGTTGTTTAACTTTTCCAAGATACTTAGATATCGAGGTAAATACACCACGGGTCATAGAACTTGCACGCAATGGTTACTTTGGTGCACAAAGTTGCAAAATACGTGTTTGTAGTCACTAAACTTGTGAGACCGTTCAAATACAGTCACCCTCCCCGTACGCGGGCGTATCCATCTACACCAGTATGGCACGGGCCACTGTCAATGACACATGGACGCGTTATCGCACAAAACCCTTGCTTCTTTTTCTTTTTGTGCAAAAAAAGTCAACCACCGATGGGACCTAACTCTCAGGATGAGCGATAATTTATCCAAAAAAAGTATGACGACCAGGTCTCAAACCCTCGACCTAATGCTAGAACAATACACGTCCCAGCCACTGCACCACATGTATGTACAGAACCATTATGGATAACTACATTTAATGTACAAAAACAGAAACACTCATGGAGCAGAAATGGTCTGCGGTCCACGCGAGCTATTTTGCATTTGTTTATTTTTACAAAAATTTGTAGACAGTATGTAAATTATAATGCCAATAATAAGATAACTTTCAAATATTGTGCATGTATTATTCTTAAATAATACTTATAAATTATAAAAATGTTTGTATAAAAATAACAGAAATAATTTTTAAAATATTCATAATTCAAAAAATGTGCATCTTTTAGAAATATTCATAACTAAAAAAATGTTGTATCGTTAAACCTATTCGTGTTATTTTAGAAATTCATGGATCATAAAAAATTGTTCATGTATTATTTCCAAATAATATTTATGAATAATAAAAATATTATTATTATTATAATACTAATAATTTTTAAAATTAAATTCATAAACTATTTTAATTATACAATCATTTCAATAATTATATGCACATTTTGTATAGTTCAATGTTTGTATAGTTTACAATATTCATAATTTAAAATCTAAACTGTTGGTATGAATATTTAATCGTGTATAATATTTAAATTTTAATTTTGTTGATATAAGTCATTAGTAAAACAAGTTAATATTTATATTACATTAAATAAATATTTTTTATTTTAAAAATATTTAAACTTTATAAAAGATTATTTGTGCAATTCAAAATATGTACATGCGTTAAAAAAAGTTTAAACACTGTAAAAAATATTTGTGTTAACTAAAAAGTGTACATTGCATTAAAAAATGTTGACACATTATATATATATATATATATATATATATATATATATATTCGTGCAGTTTACACAATGTACAATTATGTTCGCATAGTTCAAAAAACTGTTCGCGTAGCTTTTTTAATGCACGAACATATTTTGAATTACACAAACATTTTTTTACAATGTTTAAACAGTTTTTAAAATGGCACGTATTTACATAGAACAAGAGTGATAAAAAACATATACATTGTTTGTCCACAAACTACATCACATGTCGCAGTTGCCTGGTGGTTAGCTTATGCGCGAGTGAATCACCATGTCATAGGTTCGAACCCGCCGGTTGCGCAGGTTATTAGATAGATTTCTTCATTAAAAAATTTCAGCCTGCGTTGATAAGATGTACAAGGTTGCCGTGCTAATTAATCATTAGGTACTGTTGTTGTGGTGGTTGTCCAAGCGAGCCACCCAGTAATACGTCGTGGGATCGAAATCCCTCCACTGTTTTTTTTATTTGAGGGGCTTCCTATGTAAATAAAAGAAGAGCTGAGGGCTTTTCTACAAAAAACTATCATACAAGAACATTTACAGCGGCTTACAGCGGGCCCATGTCATGCTGGCAACTATGAATACGCATACATACGGTGAGAGTGACTGTATTTGAACGACCTCGCAAGTTTAGTGACCACAAACAAGTATTTTGCAACTTTGTGCACCAAAGTGACTGCCATGTGAAAGTTCTAAGACCTTTGATGTATTTACCTCTTAGATATTTAACGATTTCTCCTTATGTTGCTTAGATGATGTGAGTGCGCCAAATCTTTGCCTTGGTTGATTGTGACCTTTGTCAATTCCAAGTTGCTCATTGGACAATGGTGCTTCAAAGAATTTTATGCCAATAATTTGTGCTCAGTGTTGACACTGGCCTCTCCTTTTTTTTTCATTTGCAACTGATTCACCTTGTGTTCTTCGTAAATATCGTTGCAGTCCGCCTAATGTTTCTAGAATAATCAACAACCAATGAAGTATATTTACATCCTAATGTTACTTCTCCATGTTGTTGCAGTTTTGTTTCTTAATGGATGCATTCTTCAATCATCTTAACTTGTTAGTCATCAGTTCAAGTTGAGCCGAGCTGAGTCACGAGCTACTCGTTTAGCTCGCAAGTTACCGAGTTCAAATTCAACCCTACTTGAGGTATTGGACTGCATCTCAGTATTAATCGCAATCCTCAAGTATCAATCATTTTTGTGTTGTCTAGGCTTCCACCTGTGTGAAAGTGCCACCACGCCATCATCGAAGCTGCTTGAGATATGGACGTTTTTGTAATTATTTTGTCAGCCTTCTAAATGATGCTTTTCTCGTTAGGTTTCAACAATGAAGATTGTATCTGACAATGATATGTGAATGCCAAATCATTGCTTTGGTTGTTTGTGAGACGTGTTGCCAATTCCAAGTTGCTCATTGGATAATTGGGTTTCAAAAAATTTAGGCTAGGAATTTGTAGTCATTGTTGACGTCAGCTTCCCTCTTTCTGTTAGTTTTGCAGCTGATCTTTATCACTAAATTGTACTAGTTCTTATACTATTAACCACCATTTATTTGCCTACTTGCATGGATAGCTAGGCAATGAAAGCTTCCCACCTATATTTTTCTTCTCACATTATCGCTGATAACAAGTAATGATAAGACTGAGAGAGATCAACCAAATGTGGTTACTATAAGAGTTGAGCTGCCAGTCCGCATCAGCTAGGTAATACACGCTGGCTGTTTGGATCACATATCAACCGCATATGCAAGTAAATATGACACAATAATCTTAACAAATTTGACTGTCAGTGACCAGCATCTAAGCAAAGCAGAACATAAGTTACACCACCAAGTGAAACATCAGACGAAATAGGCTCATTGTAAGTGATGTTACCTCTATTAGCACACCTTTTTTTTATAACCGAAAGGGAGTTTTTTTCTTCCTATGATCCACGAGTTGCAGTTTTGGAAAGGAGGTTCACTTGTTCGTTAGGCTGTGAGTGTAGTGCTCATGTGGCCATAATAGGAGGCTTCCAATTAGAGTGGCCCAACCTGGGTCGCTCTAGGGGAAGGGAGTGTGCGGCCCTCTCTTCTCCCCTCTTCGCTGTCGCCAGAGGACGGCGGCGTTAGGGCAGCCTTCTCATGTGAGGAGCGCTCCTGATCATATGCCTGCGATCTACTCCCTCCGTTCCTAAATATAAGTCTTTTTAGAGATTTCAACAAGTGACTACATACGGAGCAAAATAAATGAATCTAGACTCTAAAATATGTCTATATACATCCGTATGTGATAGTCCATTTGAAATCTCTAAAAAGACTTATATTTAGGAACGGATGAAGTAAGTGATAGGCTTGGATGCCGAGACGGTAGCCCCGAGCACTCAAGAAGGTGGCCGTGCCACAGTGTCGCGTGGGCAGCGGCGGATGGCGTGGATGGCCTTCTACGCCTAGATGTAGTTTTTTAGGGCTGTCTATGTGGGACGAGACTTGCCTGCTCCCCCAGCGTGCTTCCATCCGTGCTCCCGCATACGTGGCATGATTTGATTGGAACAAAATAAGGCCCGGCCCCACCTCTTTAAAATCAGGAGGAAGATGACTAGATTAAAAAGAAAAAGGAGAAAAAGACAGCCGTAGGATGGAGTGGGAGCACGGATGGAAGCATGATGAGAGAACAGGCAAGCCGGATCCGTCTATGTGTAGTCATCGATCGTCGGCTGCGGCTCGGAGGTTGATCGGTGGCCTAGTCAGCGGTGATGTGGCAGCGATGGTGGCGACATTATGTGATGCAGCGACAGTGCGGGGTGGTGCGGCTACGACCTGTGACGGCCACGAAGTTTACGTTGTGCCTCGGCACGTTGTAATCATGCATCGGCCTCTGCCAAAGCGGCTCTGGAGCACGCGCGTGAGTTGAACCTGCCGATGATGTTTGGCTCTCCGCGTTCTATGATAGTTTTGTCTTTGTAAGCATGGATTTGGGCGAATGTCCATGTTAGGGATATGCATGGAAGCAGCCTCCATGCATGTGTGCCATGGAACAGTTGATTTCAATTTCTGTTGATCAGGGTGTGTGTGCGCCCCTCCATGCAACATCGTGGGGTGATGGCAACAAACGGTGATTTTGCTTTGGTGGTGCTTTTTAAGCACCTGGTTTAAAACCAAGGTCTGACTTTTTGTGCTTGCACCTTGCAATGGTTGTGTTTATGCGTGGTATCCTTGTTTTTCTTTGTGGGGAGCATTGTATCATTGTTGAAGACATTTCCTCGGAGTCTACTGAGACGTGCTCTTCAAGGTGAAACCTAAACTCTGGCCCCTAGAGGTGAGATTCGACGACACTGGCGCCTGCACATTGTTTCTTTCCTGAAGGCGCTGCTTTTGAAAAACCTTTTCGTACTTCTTGTGTTATATAAGACTGTAGATGTTGTTGTTGCTTATCTGTTCTAAGTTGTCAGCTGAGCCGAGTTTTTCCCCTTCCTCTTCATTTTTAATCTTTTCGATTGTGTGCATCTTTGATGTCTCAATTTGATGTTGATATTGTTGTTGGAATTTGATCTCAGGTAACAACCCGAGAGAAACCAGGAGGTTTTTCACCCCACACCTTTCACGTAGGAGCCTTGATCGGAGGCCTCTAAACCAACAACTTTGGACCCAGTCCCCGGCCCCAACACTTGATATAAAAGAAAGAAAGAAAAGGATAGCACATAAGAGAGGCTAACAGAAACCGTGGCTATCGACCAAACTGCCCGATCCTAAAGTTGTGCTAGGGGCTGGAAGACCGACATCTACCGGCGGCCACCAGGAAAGGAGTGCTGCCGGCATCCATGGGCTTCCTCTTCGACTGCGGCGCTGCTGCATCCCTGCTGCCATATACCTTGCTGCTGCTTTTCTCATCGGAAGGACTCCACATCTCTGGAGACTCATGGCAGCCTGCAAGGATTATCCAATAATGATTTCTGCAAGTCAAGGTCAGTCCCAAATTTTTAGTATAAGAGGTGTTCTAATCTGGAGATCAAGATCCTATTATGTTAATACTAAAGGATGTTTCTAACAATGGTATCATGAGCAAGATTAATCTCTGTTTAGAACCCCGCATTAGGCCTAATTGGTGTATATGATTAAGTAACAGGCCTAGTTCTTACGGTTAAGTATCCAATAATGTTAATGTTAAGATCAAATGATCTTCTGTTTATGTCAATGAGCATGATTGCATGATTACGTCCCTACTGATTAATGTTTAAGATTAATGGCTGATGTTTAAAGTTTACTGTCCCACTGTTTAAGTTATTACCTATGATTAAGGGTTAATTGTTTTCAGACAAGGCCTAAAGTGCTATGGGTTAGTGCTAATTAGTTTTTTTCTCTTGTTCTTGGATTAATTAAGCCATGCTTCCGCATCATGTTGAGGTTTTGATTAGCATTGTTAACCTTGATTAAGAAATTAGAAGGAGGGGAATCAAATGTATAAGAGAACATATAACGGCAAATCCCCAATATCTGAAAACACTGATAAGTAAATCCCCAATTCAGACGAACCCTAGGATTTTTCACCAAATCCGAAAGCAAAAATGCCCAAATTATGAAAGAAAACGAATGACTCGGGGCTCACTTAATGAGGACGCGACCGTGCTCTCCTTCGGGATCCCGACGGCGGCAAAGCCACCGTCCCTCGGGACGACGCACGGGAAGGAGCCGTCGTCGACACACTAATGGACGCGCGCCTTGCGAGGGTCGTGCCTCGCACGTTGCCGTCGACGAACTGGTGGACGGGCGCCTTGCGAGGGCCGCGCCTCGTACGTCGCCATCGCCTTCATGTTTTGCGCTGGCAGCTCTGCCGGCGAAATGCTCATCCAGTCAACCGCCCTGCTCGCCATGTGCGCGACGCTGGAGCCACGCTTGCCGAAAGAGCGCGCGGAACTCAGTCCATTGCACGCTTCACCGGCGAGGGCAGCTACCGCGCCGCCATGGCCGGCGAGCTTGGCCCGCCACCGGGGTCGCCTCTGCGTGGCCACTCCATTCATTTCGGGGGAGGAAAGGGGGCAAATGGAGCTAGGGTTTTGACGGGCGGCTGTTTTGTTCAAGCTACGGACGATCCCGATCGTCGGTTGAATCGAACGGCTGAGATCAGCCAACGACAGCTGCTGGGCCTTCGGGTGACTAACGGGCCGATTCTTTTCCTCGGATTGAGGCCCATGTTGTCTTGACCCATCAGGATATTTTCCCTTTAAGTTTTTCATGATGGGCCGATTAAATAAAGGATAGCGGCGGGTTACTGGGCCAAAATTAAAGTTCTTCACGTCAGTTTCTTTTATTCAGTGCATTTTCTATATTATGGTTATTCTAATGATGTTTATGCAATGTTATAAATTAAAAATCACCAGGAATTTATGTTGTGGATTGTGATTTAATTTTCTTAGTAAAATGGAACAAACGAGAAGTTTTTCTTAGAAAATTAATGCACAATCGGTGTTGAAGTCATTTTATTAATGGCACCTTTTATGATGATCACCTTCCTGGTATTTTTTTCAATGATGAAATTAATGTGAATCACTCGTTGAGGTTTCTGAATATTTTATTTGGAAATTTTAGTGAAGTGTGAATTTCATGTTGATGCCACCCTTATGGCATTTCTTAATGATGTCACCAATACTACCGGGCTGAGGCCACCACACGAAAAAAATGTTAATACTCGCTTCATGCGGTTTACCACGTTGCACTATGCGTCATCATAATGTTGGGGCAATATGCCTCTTGGGCAAAACTAAAGTTTATGATTGGTGCATTTTACGTCATTTTATTATGAAATGCACCACTAAAATAATTATAATGAATAAAAATGATGTTAATGAATTATAACCACAATTCCTTTGCAAAGAAATTTGTGTAGAGAATTGTCCCAAAGTACATGTTGTCATTTGTTTGACACATGGTATATACCTAGTATTATTTGGTGAATCTTTATATAATTTTGTGTCCAGATTTTATTATTTGGAAAATGTTATGATATCCCGATGATAATATTACTGTCATTTTCATTGTGAATGTCAATTTTAATGTTTAGTCAGTGGCAATGACATTTATATGTTTATGTTAATTCTAATGCCATTTTCATTATATGTCTTGAGAATTTTATTGATAATGTTGACACTTATATTCAATGTTATTATCAGTGTCAATTTTAGTAATAAAAGGTATCATTGTGTATGATAGCAAACATGGTTTTATGTTGTTGCTTTACGTTAATGTTAGCTAAAGTTCTTGCTCATAATTATGAGATTTGATGTCTCTCTAGTCAACATGGAACCAACGAGAAGTTTTGATTAGAGATTTAATAAAAAAATGTTATAATGGCATTTGATGATATTCTGACCAACGTTGATTATTCTCATGTGTTATTTATGACTAAGCATCTCTTTGATTCATCTCATTGCATGGTTAATTCATGCTTGATGTTTTGTTGTGATGCTCATAATGTTGTCTCCCTTATATATAGCAATGAACATTAATAATGATGCAAAATTCCATTTTGGCATAGGCAAACCTTATGCAAATAACTTTCTCGTATAGAGAGTGGAGATCATTGTCTCATGTAAGGAATCTCCCAACGCTTTTCTGCCACTAAGGTGTTGGAAATATGCCCTAGAGGCAATAATAAAATGGTTATTATTGTATTTCCTTGTTCATTATAATTGTCTATTGTTCATGCTATAATTGTATTAACTGGAAACCATAATACATGTGTGAATACATAGACCACAACATGTCCCTAGTGAGCCTCTAGTTGACTAGCTCGTTGATCAATAGATGGTTATGGTTTCCTGACCATGGACACTAGATGTCATTGATAACGGGATCACATCATTAGGAGAATCATGTGATGGACAAGACCCAATCCTAAGCATAGCACAAGATCGTGTAGTTCGTTTGCTAGAGCTTTTCTAATGTCAAGTATCATTTCCTTAGACCATGAGATTGTGCAACTCCCGGATACCGTAGGAGTGCTTTGGGTGTATCAAACATCACAACGTAACTGGGTGACTATAAAGGTGCACTACAGGTATCTCCGAAAGTGTCTGTTGGGTTGGCACGAATCGAGACTGGGATTTGTCACTCCGTATGACGGAGAGGTATCTCTGGGCCCACTCGGTAATGCATCATCATAATGAGCTCAATGTGGACTAAGCAGTTAGTCACGGGATCATGCGTTACGGAACGAGTAAAGTGACTTGCCGGTAACGAGATTGAACGAGGTATTGGGATACCGACGATCGAATCTCGGGCAAGTAACATACCGATTGACAAAGGGAATTGAATACGGGATTGATCGAATCCCCGACATCGTGGTTCATCCGATGAGATCATCGTGGAACATGTGGGAGCCAATATGGGTATCCAGATCCCGCTATTGGTTATTGTTCGGAGAGGTGTCTCGGTCATGTCTGCATGGTTCCCAAACCCGTAGGGTCTACACACTTAAGGTTCGGTGACGCTAGAGTTGTTATGGGAAATAGTATGTGGTTACCGAAGGTAATTCGGAGTCCCGGATGAGATCCCGGACATCACGAAGAGTTCCGGAATAGTCCGGCGGTGAAGATTGATATATTGGACGAAGGGTATTGGAGTCCGGAAGTGTTCTGGGGGTACCAGACTATGGCCAGCATGACCGAAAGGTGTTTCGGAAGCCCCGACAAGTGTTGGAGGGCCTCATGGGCCAAAGGGGAAGGGGAAAACCATCCCACTAAGGGGTGGTGCGCCCCCACACCCTTTCCCACGTTACTTGGGGAGGTGGGGTGCCTCCACCTGGCTTGGGAGGCAAGCCTCCACCTGCTTGGCTTGGGGGGGGCAAGTCTCCCTAGGATTTTCCCTAGGGAAATCCAATCTGCTTGGCCGCCGCCCCCTAGGAGAAACCCTAGGGCGCCTCCCCCTCTCCCCTTGCCCCTATATATAGTGGAGGGGTGGGAGGGCAGCGACACCCCTTCCCTGGCGCAGCCCCTCCCTCCTCCAACTCTTCCTTCTCCTCCGTAGAGCTTGGCGAAGCCCTGCAGGAATACCACAAGCTCCACCACCGCGCCGTCGTGCTGCTGGAGTTCTCCCTCAACTTCTCCTCTCCCCTTGCTGGATCAAGAAGGAGGAGACGTCCCCGGGCTGTACGTGTGTTGAACGCGGAGGCGCCGTCCGTTCGGCGCTAGATCGGATCTTCCGCAATTTGAATCGCCGCGAGTACGACTCCATCAACCGCATTCTTGTAACGCTTCCGCTTAGCGATCTTTAAGGGTATGAAGATGCACTCCCTCTCTCTCGTTGCTAGTATCTCCTAGATTGATCTTGGTGACACGTAGGAAAATTTTGAATTATTGCTACGTTCCCCAACAGTGGCATCATGAGCTAGGTCTATGCGTAGATTCTATGCACGAGTAGAACACAAAGTAGTTGTGGGCGATGATTTGTTCAATTTGCTTGCCGTTACTAGTCTTATCTTGATTCGGCAGCATTGTGGGATGAAGCGGCCCGGACCGACCTTACACGTACACTTACGTGAGACAGGTTCCACCGACTGACATGCACTTGATGCATAAGGTGGCTAGCGGGTGTCTGTCTCTCCCACTTTAGTCGGATCAGATTCGATGAAGAGGGTCCTTATGAAGGGTAAATAGCAATTGGCATATCATCGTTGTGGCTTTTGCGTAGGTAAGAAACGTTCTTGCTAGAAACCCATAGCAGCCACGTAAAACATGCAACAACAATTAGAGGATGTCTAACTTGTTTTTGCAGGGTATGCTATGTGATGTGATATGGCCAAAAGGATGTGATGAATTATATATATGTGATGTATGAGATTGATCATGTTCTTGTAATAGGAATCACGATTTGCATGTCGATGAGTATGACAACCGGCAGGAGCCATAAGAGTTGTCTTAATTTATTGTATGACCTGCGTGTCAATGAAAAACGCAATGTAATTACTTTACTTTATTGCTAACCGTTAGCCATAGTAGTAGAAGTAATAGTTGGCGAGACAACTTCATGAAGATACGATGATGGAGATCATGGTGTCATGCCAGTGACGAAGGTGATCATGCTGCGCCTCGAAGATGGAGATCAAAAGGCGCAAGATGATATTGGCCATATCATGTCACTTTATGATTTGCATGTGATGTTTGTCATGTTTACATCTTATTTGCTTAGAATGACGGTAGCATAAATAAGATGATCCCTCGCAATAATTTCAAGAAAGTGTTCCCCCTAATTGTGCACCATTGCAAAGGTTCGTTGTTTCGAAGCACCACGTGATGATCGGGTGTGATAGATTCTAACGTTCACATACAATGGGTGTAAGCCAGATTTACACATGTGAAACACTTAGGTTGACTTGACGAGCCTAGCATGTACAGACATGGCCTCGGAACACGAGAGACCGAAAGGTCGAACATGAGTCGTATGGTAGATGCGATCAACATGAAGATGTTCACCGATGATGACTAGTCCGTCTCACGTGATGATCGGACACGGCCTAGTTGACTCGGATCATGTATCACTTAAATGACTAGAGGGATGTCTATCTAAGTGGGAGTTCATTAAATAATTTGATTAGATGAACTTAATTATCATGAACATAGTCAAAAGGTCTTTGCAAATTATGTCGTAGCTCACGCTTTGGTTCTACTGTTTTACATATGTTCCTAGAGAAAATTTAGTTGAAAGTTGATAGTAGCAATTATGCGGACTGGGTCCGTAAACTGAGGATTGTCCTCATTGCTACGCAGAAGGATTATGTCCTTAATGCACCACTCAGTGTGCTGAACCTCGAGCGTCGGTTGTGGATGTTGCGAACATCTGACATACACATTTTGATGACTACATGATAGTTCAGTGCGTAATGCTAAATGGTTTAGAATTGAGGCACCAAAGACGTTTTTGAAACATCACAGAACATATGAGATGTTCCAAGGACTGAAATTGGGATTTCAGGCTAGTGCCCATGTCAAGAGGTATGAGACCTCTGACAAGTTTCTCAAGCCTGCAAACTAAGGAGAAAAGCTCAATCATTGAGCATGTGCTCAGATTGTATGAGTACTACAATCGCTTGAATCGAGTGGGAGTTAATCTTCCAGATGAGATAGTGATGGTTCTCCAAAGTCACTGCCACCAAGCTACTAGAGCTTCGTGATGAACTATAACATATCAGGGATAGATATGATGATCCTTGAGCTATTCTCGACACCGCGAAAGTAGAAATCAAATAGGAGCATCAATTGTTGATGGTTAGTAAAACCACTAGTTTCAAGAAGGGCAAGGGCAAGAAAGGGATACTTCATGAAACAGCAAATCAGTTGCTGCTCTAGTGAAGAAACCCAAGGTTGAACCCAAACCCGAGACTAAGTGCTTCTGTAATAAGGGGAACGGTCACTGAAGCAGAACTGCCCTAGATACTTGGTAGATGAGAAGGCTGGCAAGGTCGACAGAAGTATGTTGGATATACATTATATTAATATGTACTTTACTAGTACTCCTAGTAGCACCAGGGTATTAGATACCGGTTCGGTTGCTAAGTGTTAGTAACTTGAAATAAAAGGCTATAGAATAAACGGAGACTAGCCAAAGGTGAGATGACGATATGTGTTGGAAGTGTTTCCAAGGTTGATGTGATCAAACATCGCACGCTCCCTCTACCATCGGGATTGGTGTTAAACCTAAATAATTGTTATTTGGTGTCTGCGTTGAGCATAGACATGATTGGATTATGTTTATCGCAATACGGTTATTCATTTAAGGAGAATAATGGCTGCTCTGTTTATTTGAATAATACCTTCAATGGTCTTGCACCTAAAATGAATGGTTTATTGAATCTCGATCGTAGTGATACACATGTTCATGCCAAAAGATATAAGATAGTAATGATAGTACCACATACTTGTGGCACTGCAATTTGAGTCATATTGGTATAAAACGCATGAAGAAGCTTCATGTTGATGGATCTTTGGACTCACTCGTTTTTGAAAAGATTGAGACATGTGAACCATGTCTATTGGTATATATGCATGAAGAAACTCCATACAGATGGATCGTTTGGACTCACTTGATTTTGAATCACTTGAGACATGCAAACCATACCACATGGGCAAGATGACTGAAAGACCTCGTTTTCAGTAAGATGGAACAAGAAAGCAACTTGTTGGAAGTAATACATTTTGATGTGTGCAGTCCAATGAGTGCTGAGGCACGCAGTGGATATCGTTATGTTCTTACTTCACAGATGATTTGAGTAGATGCTAAGTATATTTACTTGATGAAACACAAGTCTGAATTATTGAAAGGTTCAAGTAATTTCAGAGTGAAGTTGAAGATCATCGTGACAAGAGGATAAAATGTCTATGATATGATCATAGAGATGAATATCTGAGTTACGAGTTTGGCACACAATTAAGACATTGTGGAAATTGTTTCACGACTAATACCGCCTGGAACACCATAGTGTGATGGTGTGTCCGAACATCATAGCTGCACCCTATTGGATGTGGTGCACACCATGATGTCTCTTATCAAATTACCACTATCGTCTATGGGTTAGGCATTAGAGACAACCACATTCACTTTATATAGGGCACCACGTAATTCCGTTGAGATGACACCGTATGAACTATGGTTTAGAGAAACCCAAGTTGTCATTTCTTAAAAGTTTGGGGCTGCAACGCTTATGTGAAAAGTTTCAGGCTGATAAGCTTGAACCCAAAGCGGATAAATGCATCTTCATAGAATACCCAAAAACAGTTGGGTATTCCTCCTATTTCAGATCCGGAAGCAAAAGTGATTGTTTCTAGAAACGGGTCCTTTCTCGAGGAAAAGTTTCTCTCGAAAGAATTGAGTGGGAGGATGGTGGAGACTTGATGAGGTTATTGAACCGTCACTTCAACTAGTGTGTCGCAGGGCACAAGAAGTTGTTCCTGTGGCACCTACACCAATTGAAGTGGAAGCTTATGACAGTGATCATGAAACTTCGGATCAAGTCACTACCAAACGTCGTAGGTCGACAAGGATGCGTACTACTTCAGAGTGGTACGTAACCCTGTCTTGGAAGTCATGTTGCTAGACAACAATGAACCTACGAGCTATGGAGAAGCGATGGTGGGCCCGGATTCCGATGAATGGATTGAGGACATAAAATCCAAGAGAGGATCCATGTGAAAACAAAGTATAAACTTTGGAAGAACTACTTGATGGTCGTAAGGCTATTGGGTACAAATGGATTTTAAAAAGGAAGACGGACAATGATGGTAAGTATCACCATTAAGAAAGCTCGACTTGTCGTTAAGATGTTTTCCGATAAGTTCAAGGAGTTGACTACGATGAGACTTTCTCACTCGTAGCGATGCTAAGAGTCTGTTGGAATTGTATTAGCAGTTACTGCATTATTTATGAAATCTTGTAGATAGGATGTCAAAACATTGTTTCCTCGACAATTTTCTTGAGGAAAGGTTGTATGTGATACAACCAGAAGGTTTTGTCAATCCTGAAAGATGCTAACAAGTATGCAAAGCTCCAGCAATCCTTCTAAGGACTGGAGTAAGCATCTCGGAGTTGGAATGTACGCTTTGATGAGATGATCAAAGATTTTGGGTTTATACAAAGTTTATGAGAAACTTGTATTTCCAAAGAAGTGAGTGGGAGCACTATAGAATTTTTGATGAGTATATGTTGTTAACATATTGTTGATCAGAAATGATGTAGAATTTCTGGAAAGCATACAGGGTTATTTGAAAAGTGTTTTTCAATGGAAAACCTGGACAAAGCTACTTGAACATTGAGCATCAAGATCTATAAGGATAGATCAAAAATGCTTAATAGTACTTTCAAATGAATACGTACCGTGACAAGATTTTGAAGGAGTTCAAAATAGATCAGCAAAGAAGGAGTTCTTGGCTGTGTTACAAGGTGTGAGTATTGAGTAAGACTCAAGACCTGACCACGGAAGAAGAGAGAGAAAGGACGAAGGTCATCCCCTATGCTTTAGACGTAGGCTCTATAGTATGCTATGCTGTGTACCGCACCTGAAGTATGCCTTGCCATGAGTCAGTCAAGGGGTACAAGAGTGATCCAGGAATGGATCACATGACAGTGGTCGAACTTATCCTTAGTAACTAGTGGACTAATGAATTTTCTCGATTATGGAGGTGGTAAAAGAGTTCATCGTAAAGGGTTACGTCGATGCAAACTTTGACACTAATCCGGATGACTCTGAGTAGTAAACCGGATTCGTATAATAGAGCAGTTATTTGGAATAGCTCCAAGTAGCGCATGGTAGCTGCATCTACAAGATGACATAGAGATTTGTAAAGCACACACGGATCTGAAAGGTTCAGACCCGTTGACTAATAACCTCTCTCACAAGCGAGATATGATCAAACCCCATGGGTGTTGGATTCATTACAATCACATAGTGATGTGAACTAGATTATTGACTCTAGCGCAAGTGAGAGACTGTTGGAAATATGCCCTAGAGGCAATGATAAAATGGTTATTATTGTATTTCCTTGTTCATGATAATTGTCTATTGTTCATGCTATAATTGTATTAACTGGAAACCGTAATACATGTGTGAATACATAGACCACAACATGTCCCTAGTGAGCCTCTAGTTGACTAGCTCGTTGATCAATAGATGGTTATGGTTTCCTGACCATGGACACTAGGATGTCATTATTGATAATGGGATCACATCATTAGGAGAATGATGTGATGGACAAGACCCAATCCTAAGCATAGCACAAGATCGTGTAGTTCGTTTGCTAGAGCTTTTCTAATGTCAAGTATCATTTCCTTAGACCATGAGATTGTGCAACTCCCGGATACCGTAGGAGTGCTTTGGGTGTATCAAACATCACAATGTAACTGGGTGACTATAAAGGTGCACTACAGGTATCTCCGAAAGTGTCTGTTGGGTTGGCACGAATCGAGACTGGGATTTGTCACTCCGTATGACGGAGAGGTATCTCTGGGCCCACTCGGTAATGCATCATCATAATGAGCTCAATGTGACTAAGCAGTTAGTCACGGGATCATGCGTTACGGAACGAGTAAAGTGACTTGCCGGTAACGAGATTGAACGAGGTATTGGGATACCGACGATCGAATCTCGGGCAAGTAACATACCGATTGACAAAGGGAATTGAATACGGGATTGATCGAATCCCCGACATCGTGGTTCATCCGATGAGATCATCGTGGAACATGTGGGAGCCAATATGGGTATCCAGATCCCGCTATTGGTTATTATTCTGAGAGGTGTCTCGGTCATGTCTGCATGGTTCCCAAACCCGTAGGGTCTACACACTTAAGGTTCGGCGACGCTAGAGTTGTTATGGGAAATAGTATGTGGTTACCGAAGGTAGTTCGGAGTCCCGGATGAGATCCCGGACATCACGAGGAGTTCCGGAATAGTCCGGCGGTGAAGATTGATATATTGGACGAAGGGTATTGGAGTCCGGAAGTGTTCTAGGGGTACCAGGCTATGGCCAGGATGACCGAAAGGTGTTTCGGGAGCCCCGGCAAGTGTTGGAGGGCCTCATGGGCCAAAGGGGAAGGGGCAAACCAGCCCACTAAGGGGTGGTGCGCCCCCCACACCCTTTCCCATGTTACTTGGGGAGGTGGGGCGCCTCCATCTGGCTTGGGAGGCAAGCCTCCACCTTCTTGGCTTGGGGGGCAAGTCTCCCTAGGATTTTCCCTAGGGAAATCCAATCTGCTTGGCCGCCGCCCCCTCGGAGAAACCCTAGGACGCCTCCCCCTCTCCCCTTGCCCCTATATATAGTGGAGGGGTGGGAGGGCAGCGACGCCCCTTCCCTGGCGCAGCCCCTCCCTCCTCCAACTCTTCCTTCTCCTCCGTAGAGCTTGGCGAAGCCCTGCAGGAATACCACAAGCTCCACCACCACGCCGTCGTGCTGCTGGAGTTCTCCCTCAACTTCTCCTCTCCCCTTGCTGGATCAAGAAGGAGGAGACGTCCCCGGGCTGTACGTGTGTTGAACGCGGAGGCGCCGTCCGTTCGGCGCTAGATCGGATCTTCCGCGATTTGAATCGCCGCGAGTACGACTCCATCAACCGCGTTCTTGTAACGCTTCCGCTTAGCGATCTTCAAGGGTATGAAGATGCACTCCCTCTCTCTCGTTGCTAGTATCTCCTAGATTGATCTTGGTGACACGTAGGAAAATTTTGAATTATTGTTACGTTCCCCAACATAAGGTTGAAGGATGTTAATGATGATGATAAGGCAGACATTGGGAGAGGTCTTAGGATGCATGTGCTATCATGCACATTACTAATCCAATGGAGTTTAAAGTCAAAACTATTGGATTATTTCACTAGGATTTGGAGATACTTAATTCTCCATCTAATTGATGATGTTTGTTCATGCTCCTAGTTATTGGAGAAACTTATCTTTTGTCTCTCAAACGGATGACATGATTTTGTATGTTATCAAGTCAGCTCTAATTATGTAATGTCAGTCCCACCCTAGGGTGAGACAAGTATGTTTTTTTTGAATGGATCATTTGTAAAGATTATGTGTTAAGCTACAATTAAAGATGTAAGAGAAGTGTAAATAATGATACCTCATCGAAATTGTGGTTTTAATTAGACCACATTTCGAGGGGGAGAATGGAAGTGTCATTTAATATGAGATATCATGTTCACTTCTCCTACTTAGATCCAAATGTGTATGTTAATTCTCTAATTAAAGATGGAACCAACGAGAAGTCTTGGGTGGAGAATGTATGAAAAAGCACATACTAATGTCGGTTCTCTAATTAAGATGCAACAAGTCTTATTTAGAAGAATGAATAAATATTACTCCTTTTATCATGTTATATATAATGTGTACTTAATCCCTTATGAGCATTATGAAGCACACATGAATGCTAAAGTGAAGCTTGCTAGCCTAATGACCATCATGATGTAACATGTCGATTATATATATGACCAACGTCATTTATAATCATATGTCACACTTCACTCAAGTGGCAAGTTTGTCAGTATCATGTGGCTCATGGTTATATTTCTGACTATCTTGTTTATAATCATTTGTCACAATCCATTAAGTTCTTTTCCATCTTCAGCCCAACGGTGTTGTGGTTTAGAACAGAAATGATTTTTATCAAGATATTGGATATGTTTTCCATTTTTCAAATAAAGTGGCCATTAGAGAACTGGAGCGTATGAACATGAATCTTAAGGATAAATCCATTAGATCTTTGTTCATATGCATCAGGTGAGTTGAGAAGAAATGCATATTTGCAACACTTAATGTTGAGACTTAACAATTTCCGTGTGATTCAAAATGTGTGTGAATGTTCATCTTAGAGGCTTGTGTGATAATGAGCTCTAATGATGTATGGGACTCAATAGAGTTTCCACAGTGAGTTGTTTTGATGCTTGTGTTATTATTATAACATGCTCTTGGGTTGACTAAGTTAAGAATGTATGTATGACTTAACCATAAGGTTTTGTCATATAGGTGAAGTTAACACAAGGTATGTTGCCTCAAGAAATTCAATTATGAAAGAAGAAGAGCGTCGGGACACTCATACCATAAACCAGGGGGAGTAAGTATACTACCTTGAGAAGATGGAATATTTTTGGCGGGCCAAGAATTTCTATCTTCTATTTATGACATAAAGGATCTTGGTCATGCCCTATACTTTGTTTGTATCGAGTTTCACCAATATATAAGTCCAAAGGGGTATACATTTTATTATGGCGACATACGTCGATAGAGTATGAAAGAAAAATATCATGTGGTAGTACTCTTATCGCACCTGCTACTAAAGTCAAGGGCAATAAAAGTGGACATCTTAGTGTCCAAGGAACCATTATGAACTGATCAGATAATGTTAGTTCCTTATGCTTCAGCTGTCAGAAGCAATGTAAGTATTCAAGTATGAATGTGCCCTATTTATGATCGGGATGATTGGCAAATGTACAAGTCCAGAAATGGACCATTGGAAAGGCCGTCGAAAAGTCTTTGCAGTAAGTCAAGGCAATAAAGTTTCATGCTAACTAATAAGAAGTTTGGTAACCTCAATACCGTAGGTTATTCAGACATTGTTTTTGCGATGTGTGTGGATATTGAGTTTCCACGTTATGTTATATCCCCACCTTCGCATATGGAGCTATATCGTGGAAAAGCTCCATAATGACACTGATGGCATCAATAATGATGCAATTTATTATGTGGCATGTTAAGAGGCTACTGAGCAGGTTGTATGTCAACTAAGTTTTATTCCCGAAATTATGGTAGTAGACATCATTTCTAAACCACCTACTGCAATATGAATATGCAGTTTTCTATGCGAGTAACAACAAGTCAAATGGCGTTGCCAAAACCATTGACAATATGTTTTGTGTTGTGAAAAATAGAATCCAGGATCAAGCTATTGAAGTTGAGCGTATGAGTACGTCTGAATGTTTTACGGATCCGTTTATCAAAGACTTACCACCCAATTGAATGATTATTTTGCTAGCATGGGGTGTTGTAAAGTCTTGTTGATCCTGGAAATAAGGACCGTTGAATAATCCAACTCCCATAAAGCATTATGTTTTCCATTTCAAGACAGAACGATATACTATAAGTACTGAGGTCCAATGTCATTTGATAGGTCATTGTGACACCTTACTTTGCTATGTTATTTCTGTTACGAGTGGGTTTATGATGTTTGTTAACCTTACGATCAAGGGGAGAATGTTGGAATTTGATCCCAGGTAACAACCCGAGAGAAACCAGGAGGTTTTTTCACCCCACACCTTTCACGTAGGAGCCTTGATCGGAGGCCTCTAAACCAACAACTTTGGACCCGGTCCCCGGCCCCAACACTTGATATAAAATAAAGAAAGAAAAGGATAGCACGGAAGAGAGGCTAACAGAAACCGTGGCTATCGACCAAACTGCCCGATCCTAAAGTTGTGCTAGGGGCTGGAAGACCGACGTCTACCGGCGACCACCAGGAGAGGAGTGCTGCCGGCATCCATGGGCTTCCTCTTCGACTGCGGCGCTGCTGCATCCCTGCTGTCATATACCTTGCTGCTGCTTTTCTCATCGGAAGGACTCCACATCTCTGGAGACTCATGGCAGCCTGCAAGGATTATCCAATAATGATTTCTGCAAGTCAAGGTCAGTCCCAAATTTTTAGTATAAGAGGTGTTCTAATCTGGAGATCAAGATCCTATTATGTTAATACTAAAGGATGTTTAACAATTGTGTCTATGCTGGGCCAGATATAATTGGCGTCATCTTGACATTAATATGTCACTGGAAAATATGACGTGATAATAAAGAGGGCACACGCATCGAAACGAACTGTTATTAGCATGTCCACTGAATCATTTGCTCGAACAATGAACGATGGAACAGGAACAATTCAGATATCTACATATAGTTAGAGATGTTTAATCTGATTCTGAACTACACCTCCGTCTGGGATTAACTGTCGGAATTCCAAATGGGGGGAGTACTAAAAAAGGTTACAATGGCTGCTCGGCTAGCTCGAGCGGCCCGAGCGACGCCGCCCCGAGCCTGGTGGCGTTGACGTAGTCCTGCGGCGCGTGCGGTGGCAGCCCCGGCATCACCAGCGCGGCGACCCTGGCCAGCCGCATCAGCCACCCCTCGGCGTACTCGGGCCCCTCCGCGTAGCCGATGAGGAAGCTCCGGGCGAGCTCCCACCACGCGTTCACCAGCTTGGGCGCCACGGCCAGCACCGAGAAGTAGTTCTTGTTGGGCTCCTCCACGGTCACCTGCTTTTCAAAGGCGTCTGTCAGGTCAGGTATCTCCTCCAAAAGCGCAATGAGATGAGGTTCTTGCTTCCAAGCCATGCTTTGCTTGCCTTGAAAGTTTAATCCTGTTACAGCATCGCATGCATTCTTCTAGTGTCTATCTATCCATCTTAAGTATTACTACCCCGTCCCGTAATGTAAGACGTTTTTTGGCATTAGTGTAGTGTCAAAAAACGTCTTATATTATGGGACGGAGGGAGTAGCATTTTTGGGGGGTCGTTCAAAATACTCCTACATTTCCTTGTTGCAAAAAAAAAAATTTGATTTTGGAAAAAAATTAGAGACCCTTAAAAAAACGAAGTGACATGGTGAATATGTTTATAAAGTCGGCCGTATGTTTTTTCTAAAAAAAAGTGAGAGTGACTAGACGGACCTGTCCTCTGTAGAAGCTGTCGAAGTAGAGGCAGGTCCCGAAGTGCTTGAAGAGGAGCGTGGAGTCGTCGTAGGGCACACGGGGCACGATGTCGTTGCAGTAGACGAACCTGAAGTACCGGCTGGGGTTCTCGAGGTGCGGCGCCATGAAGGCCCCGAGCCGCTCGTCGCCCACGCGGGGCTGCCCGAACGTGTACACGCCCTGCAGCCTCCCCAGCACGGCCTCCTCCCCGTGCAGCGCCAGCACGGTCGGGAACAGCACGGCCAGCGCGCCACCCAGGCTGTGCCCGGCGACCGCGAACCTGGCGCCCGGGTTGCCGTCCAGGAAACGTTTGAGCTTCTCCCTGATGGCGTAGTAGGCGAACGGCCTGCCGTTGCCGGCGCCGGTGGGGTCGGCGACGTCCCTCGGCCAGCCGCCGCCGCGCCGCTGCAGGCCCAGCGCCTTCATGAAGCCGCCGTGGACGCGGCAGCCGGCTCCGGCGCCCGGGAGCTGGTACCAGGAGAAGTCCACGTCCGTGCACCACTGCTCCGTGTCGAACGGCTTGGTGCCGCAGAAGGCCACCACCGCCAGCGTCGCGTCCGGCGCCGGCGCGTCCGCCAGCATGAACGCCTGCGTCGTATAGTCCTCTTCATAGTCTGCAATGACGATATAGATCCACGCACCAGAGCGCGACACGCCATTAGTTAAGCCATGCACGCATGCATCGTCAATCGTCATGCATGCGACGTACGGAAGATGGCGAAGTTGTTGGTTGTCTTACCGTTCCAGCAGTTGTAGAAGCCCAGGAACTCCATGTGCCAGTGGTTCTGCACGACGCTGCTGATGACGAGCTCGTTCTCGTAGGCCAGCTTCGCCGCCATGATCGACAGCGCGGCGTGGTAGTTGCTGTCCCCGGGTTTGATCTTCTTGTCCAGCTCGACCCTCGTGTCGAGCAGCCCGATGCAGGAACGGTAGTTCAGGGACGCTCTGTCTGGCATTTTCACCTTCCCTGCAGCAAAGAGTTGGTATTACTTGTCATTTTGTCACACGCAACTGGCTCTGTGATTGTGCGACAACGTATAATTCTCAGAACTGGTGCTCAATCAATCAATTAGGGATTGTCCTCTTCAGGACGCAATCATCACCATTTTGAATAGTAAGCTGGACTGCTACAGCAGAACATTATCATTCAGTTTTAAGTATGAAAAACGACCTTTTATCAGTTTTTAGAAAACGACTTCTAATTTCTGCTTTATTTTATGGTGGGCAGTCTCTAGTCAAAGACTGGTCCTGAAAATACGCGTCCTTAATTTCGTTGAAGAATCAGCTGTTGATATTTAGCAGCGTCCATTAGTTGGAATCCAACATCCTCCCTTCGTTTTTACTCCCTCCGTTCCAAATTACTCGTCGCAGAAATGGATGTATCTACAACTAAAATACATCTAGATACATCCATACCTACAACAAGTAATTCGGAACGGAGAGAGTACTTGGTAGGAGTATATAATTTGAGTATGTACACATTCTAAAACACTACTAAAATAAGTATGAACTTATAAATCTGCACGGAGAGATTAATGATGCTGAGTTCGGTAGGTTGGTTGATGCCATCGCTGCAGGTAAAATTGCAACATAGTACGATTGCCCGAGGCTGCTGGAATGAATGAATGTTCATGTCCATCCTCCGAACAAAATCAGCGGACCAGAGAACTAGTTGAAAGCGAAAGCATCATAAATGCAATCAATCAATCCATGAGGTCAAGAGACAACAGTTCGATCGATCCACTGGCCGTCCTTCCACAGGACGATCGATCGATGCTGATGACTGATGAAGAACAACGTACGCGAAATCAAACGTACGCTCGATATACGTACCATGCAGGGCGTTGGCGAGGAGCGGGAGGACGCCGCCGCCGTTCTCGTTGAGGAGGTTCATCCAGTACTCGGCCGCCCGCCCCAGCAGCGCCACTGGCCGCTTCGCCCACAGGAGCACCATCTGCGCCACCAGCGACACGAACACGGCCCACCGCCGCCGCGCCGATTCGATCTCCGTGCCCGTGGGGCAGTCCACGGCGTCGTTCTCCGCGACGTTCGGCGACCACAGGAGGTGGAGGAGGTCGCGCACCCCGCCCTTCTCCGGCCGCAGCTCCATGAAGTCGCTGTTGCAGAAGCCTCCTCCTCCGCCGTGGACGCCATCGCCGTCGGAGGCCATGCCTAACGTCGTCGGCACGACCGGAGCCGATCGATGGTGCGTGGGAAGGTGGGACGCGCGCGCGGTCGAACTGGTTGCCGTTCCGGCACGTCGGAGCACGGAGGGTGTATATATAGAAGGGAAGTAAAGTAAGGTGGCAGATGGATGGAATTAATTACCGGACCATTTTTTACGGGAAACCGGACTGGTCAATCCATGCATATCCTCGTTCAATAAATATGGGACTCTATAGTACGAGAAATGGGCAGCTAGGTGGCCTGGCCGTGTTGCAAAAACCACACAAAGTTATGAAAGCAAAAGAGAAATCCCGATTGGTTGGCATTGTTATATCATTGTCTATGTCCATTATCATTGCCGACGTATAATTGGGCGTACAATGGCTGTCAGAGGTACACGAACGGTGATAATGGAGTAGAGCCTTTGACTGGACGCGGACGCGAGGACGGCCGGCGGTGCGCAGAAAATGGATGGATGCGCATGGAAGCAAGAGCATGGGAGTGGAAAGCTTATGCTTGGAAGCCACCTCCATGTCCACGACTAGAATGCTAGCTAGCGGCCCTTGCTTGATTCCCTCACTGGTTGTTACGTGAGACTTGGTACATGGAATGATCGATGGGGGTATTTTTTTTTAAGGTCACCGGGGGAGGGCGAAGCCCTCCACCTGAATTGAGAGAGGGAGGGCGGGCACATGCGCCACACCCTAAACCTAAGGTTAATTCTCCCGAGAGAACGCGCGCAGCCACCTATCTGCGCACGGCCGATCGGCCACTTTCAAACGGCCTTTCCAGAGAACCGAGTCTTCCCGGCAGCACCCGAGCAAGCGGGCCAGGGAAGGCCGTGCGCCTTGGAACACCACGGCATTTCGATGCTTCCACAACTGCCAACAGCAAAGGAGGGTGAAGGAGGCGTGGGCAGCATCACCGACCACCCCCCGCACATCCAGGGCTTGGAGAGCACCAACCTGGTAACCCTTACCGGCCACCTCAACGCCCACGGCCAGCCAGAACGAGCGGGCAAGGGGATAGTCGAAGATCAGATGATCCGCCGTCTCGATCACATGCCCGCAGATGGGGCATGTAGCTTCCTCAGCCGTCACAATAGTCTTCCAGAGCAGGACATCTCTCGTGTGAATCCTTCGTTGCACCAGGAGCCACCCGAAGAACCGAACACGAGACGGCGCAGCGCACCCCCAAATGAAGCCGGCGAAAGCGGCCTGCGTGCCGCCGAAGCATTCCAGGGCGTAAGGCCGACCGGAGGCCCGAGGCAGAGAGCAGGGAGCGCCCGCCCAGCCCCGCCCACACCCATGTAGCCCACCGCGAGGACGTGGGCGCCGCGTGGAGACGGTGGAGCATTTTGATCAACAGGCACCGGTTTTGCGTCGCGAGGTCTCGCACGCCGAGGCCCCCCTCCTCCTTGGTTCGGCAGACCCGCTCCCAGGCCAGGAGGCATTGAGCGCCGGTGGCACGGTCAGCAGCATTCCAGAGGAAGGCGCGGCGCAGCGAGTCCATTTTCTTGATCACCGCCGGGGGAAGGAGCATGGCCGCCATCGCGTACGTCGGAAGGGCGTCCAGCACCGCGCTGAGCAGAACGAGCCACCCGACCGGGGAGAGCAGCCGAGCCCACCAGCCCGCCAGGTACTTGTCCACCCTCGCAATCATGGGGAGGAAGTTAGCGTAGGTGAGCTTTTCCCACGACAACGGGAGCCCGAAGTAGGCCTGCGGGAACCCCTGGACGGCGCAACCAAGAGTGCCGACGGCCTCCTCCAACACCCCGGCAGGCACATGCATGGGGACAAGCATGCTCTTGGAGAAGTTGATGTCCAACCCCGTCGCGGCCGCGAAGTCGTCGAGGATGCGGCGGAGGCGGGCAGCCGCACCAGGCTCCGCCTTGAGGATGACCAGCGTGTCGTCGGCGTACTGGAGCACCAAATGGGGTGTCCCATCCACGAGAGGGTGGCGGAGCACGCCGTCTTGGCGGATCATCTGCTGGAGGACGTCGGCGACGATGAGGAAGAGATAGGGCGAGCTTGGGTCCCCCTGGCGCAGCCCGCGGCATACCGTGAACCACTTCCCCGGAACACCGTTGAGGAGAACCGCCGACCAGGAGGACCGAAAGATCAAGTCCATCTAGGCACACCATCTGTCGGGGAAGCCGCGCACCTCGAGGATTCGCCGGAGGGCCCCCCAGTCGACCGAGTCGAACGCCTTGGCGAAGTCAAGCTTGAAGACAAGGGCGGGGGTGCTACGCTTGTGGCAGCACTGGATCACCTCGGCGGCGTAGACGAAATTTTTGGAGATGCTTCTCCCCGCCAAGAACCCCGACTGGTCAACGTCGATGATGCCCCCGATCTGCAGCTGCAACCTCGAGGCGAGGCCGCGGCACAGGATCTTGACGTCTCCGTTCTGAAGGGAGACGGGCCGGAAGGCGTCAAGCGTTGGCACACCCCCCCTGGGCAGGAGTGCGATGTACGCCCGGTTGATGGCGTTGAGGTTCGCGGTCCCGACGTGGACCGCGGCGAAGAGGCGCTGAAGATCCCCGGAGACGGTATCCCAGGCAGCCTGGTAGAACGCGGGGCCGAGGCCGTCCGGCCCGGGCGCACTGGACCGATCAAGCAGGCCGGCCGCATCCTTGATCTCGTCGGGCGAGAACGGAGCAACCAGGGCAGCCGCATCGACCTGTGCGGCGTTGCGATAAAGGGCGGCCAGGTCGAACCGCCAGACGGAAGGACGAGCCCTTTCCAGCAGCTCGGAGTAGAAGGAAAGCAGCGCCTCCGCCTTCCCCGCGTGGTCGAGCACCGTTTCCCCGCCCACGTCCAGGGCACGGATCATGTTGGCTCGACGGCGATGAGAGGCGCTCGCGTGGAAGAAACCGGTGTTTTCGTCCCCTTCGCGGACCGCCCTGCACTTCCCATGCTGCTTCCAGTACGAGCTCTGGCGCCTGATCGAGTCGGCCAGCGCAAGCCTGGAGTCGCCTCGGAGCTGCAACTCATCAGAGGACAAGGGGCGACATTCTTCCCAGAAGTCCACCAAGTCAATCATGAATTTGCAATCATTATCAAAAGCTGGAATGAATTTGTGTAATATTTTCCAAACCTTGGCCAAGCCCTTGAACCGTTTCTTACGAGCCGCCAGGCACCCCGTAGCACACCTGCCATCGTCAACGCTAGACCGGGAAGGGAGAGTGAAAGGAAGGAATTGGGGGTTTCGGAGCCAAGCACTCTCGAAGAAAAACCGCGAGGAAGCGGGAATATTGGTCGCCGCCTCCACCACTAGGGGAACGTGATCCGAGGTGGGGCGGGGGCGAGATGACAAGGCTGAGTCCGAAAAGGCCGCGTCCCAGGCAAAGTCAAAGAAGACTCGGTCCAGGCGAGCCAGAGTTGGGGGTTCGCGTTTGTTAGTCCAGGTAAAACGATGATCGGACAGAGCCAGCTCATGGAGAGCCAGGGTGTTGATCAGAGAGTTGAAAGTCGCCGCGCGCGGGGCGTCGAACCGATCGTTGTTCTTCTCGTGAGGGAACCGGATCAGGTTAAAATCCCCGAGCAGGAGCCACGGCCCCGAGACGGTCTCGGCAACCGCAGTGAGATCATCAACGAAGGCAGCCGTCAGGCTATGGTCCGCGGGGGCGTAGACGTTGGTGATCGTGAAAGCGAGGGCGCTAGACGTAGAGGAAAAACAAGACGTGAGAGAGAAGCGAGACATCAAGGAGGAAGTGAGCATCAAGACACGGCTGTCCCAAGCCGTCACCACCCCTCCCCGGCTGCCATCGACGTCGTTAGTTACGTAGGAGTCGAGGCGAGAAGGGAGGAACGAGCGAGCTTTAGAATTAGTCTACTCCGAAAGCTTGCTTTCCTGAATACAAGCAATGACAGGATCCACCGTGTTGATAGAATCTCGGATCACATCGCACTTGTTGACGTCCCCGAGTCCTTGCACGTTCCAACACAGGAACGAGAACTTAACACGGGGTGAATTATCCATTACAGAACGGGACACCTACAACAGGACTTCTACCACGCAACCGCAGATACATGCGATTAGCAGACGAACAGACGTAGACGGCAGAGCGGGGCAGCACAAACGCTGTAGTATCCCTCCCACGCAACCTAAGGATGCTAGCCACGACGGGGGCGATAGGCGCTACCACGCGACCGACACAGACATGAAGAGGCGCCCTAATCATCAGCACGGGGGGCACCGGGGCGGTCGGGATCACCGCAGACGCGCGTAGAGCAGCCGCCTCCACGGAGTTCAGCGGCTTGAGGACGCCGTCGAGCATCTTGTCCTTCGCCACTTTGGACTTGAGGCGAGGCGAGCAGCCAGACAGAGCGTCGCGGAGAGCTCGGAGACGCATGGCTTTTTCTTCCATACCCATCCATTTGGACGGCTCGTCCCGGGCAATCCGAGCGCTCTGACGGTGCTCGGGGAGGGGTGCGGCTGTCGCTTCAGCAGGCTCCGTGATCTCCACCAGCGACACGCAGGAGCGGTCACTGGACACGGACGCCCGCGCCGGCGAGCCTGAAGATGCGCAGGCAGGCGAGGAGGACGCGTCAGAAGACGGAGCAGGGAGGCGGTGCAGCACGTCGCAGGACAGCGAGGGGGCACCCAAGAGCCTCAGCATGGTGGAGAGCTGGAACCCGCCCCTGCGGGAACCTACATGCATGGGAGGGGGCCACCGGCTGCCCAAGGAGGACCGCCCGATTGTGCGCGAACGGAGGAGGCGGCTCGGTGAAGAAAGGGACGTAGGTCCCGTCGGTAGAAAAGGAGTCATCGCGGCTCCATGCACGGACGGGGCGGACAACGACGATGCGCACCCCCCAGCGACCGCCCAGAGGCCAGACGTCGCAGGGCACGGACCGCGGGTTCTTGAGCAGGACGACGACACGAACCGTGGCCAGCTCCCTGCCGGAGAGCACGAGCGGGTCGATCTCCAGCACTTTCCCGAACCCTGAGAACAAGGCAGGGATGCAGGTGGGGTTGATGAACTCTGCCGGAAAGCCGGTGGCGGCCAGCACCGCGCACACGTCCAAACGTGGCGAGACGCGGTCATACTCCTCCTTGGGGAAGAGGTCGATGCGCGCCCCCTCGTGCATGAAAGGCTGACACCGGAGAGCCTCCGGCCGGTCCTCCCAGGACGCAAAGCGCAGGTACATGGCGCCGACAGACGACGGAACCACCTCAGGGAGAAGGTGGCCGATGTTGTCGAGCACGGCCGCCTGCACCGCGAGGGTGTCATTGTGGAAGGCGTTGGGGGGGACGATAACTACCACCGCAAGGCGCTCCACAGCCGCGTAGTCGCCCTCGACATGAACACCTCCATGGCATCCGGGCGCTCGAAGTCCGCAATGACAGACGGGAGCGAGTTCCCCGACGACAGCAAGGAGGCGGAGCAGAGGGAAACCCTCGACTCAGACGAGGAGGAAACGTGGTCGCGGAACCGCAACAGCTCGGGGGGGATGCCGGCTGAGGCAGGCGTCGGGGCCGGCGAGCCCGGGGCCCCGCGCTGCCCCGCCGCGCCCGGCGGAGAAGGCGGCGGTGAGGGGGCACAACCAAGGCAGCATCAGCCGTGGGAGACGCGGGCGTCACCACGTCGCCGCACGCCGTGGCCTGCACCGCGAAGGGAGATGCAACCCCGGTCTCCGCAGGGGAGGGGGTGGAGCTGGACTTGCCCACCTCCAGGCGCCGCGGTGGGATGGCCGCAGCACGACCTAAAGGAGCGGAGGGGCGCGCTCGCGGGAAGGGCGTGGACTGGCGACGGGCGAGGGGGCGGGGTGGTTCGAGGCCGAGTGGCCGGGGAAGGATGCAGCCTTAGGGGGGACGGGACGGGGTTTGGGGGCCATGGCGCAGCGTGGGGACGAAGCGCGGTGACCAGAGACACGGCACCGCCGGCACCGAACGGGGTCCCGGCAGTCCTTGACGTAATGGCGGGTGGAAAGGCAGCAGAAGCAGCCGTGGAGGGAGAGCGGCGGCTGGGGAGGACGCGACCTGGTGGGAGGGGGGTTGGCTATGAGGGAGAGGAGCGCCTGCTTGTAAGGGCTAGCCACCCCCACAGCAGCAGTTAAGGCGGTAGATGAGGATGGGTCGGGGGGAGTAAAGCAGCTGTTAGCTCCCGCGCGGGGCGCAGGGGAAGAGCCCGCCCCTGCCGCGCACGCAGTGTCGCCAAGACAGGCGGCAGGACGGATGGGCAGGTCGCACGCCACGGGGATGTCAGCGACCGAAGAATCCACGCGCGACCAATCGGGACTAAGGGGGGCGGACAGCGGCATAGGCAGGGGGAGGAGGGGAGGACGCTGCGGCGCCGTGCGGACAGGACACCGAATAGACATCGGTTTAAAATGACAGCGACGAGTGGCGTTGGGGGCATTAACCCTGGGTTGGAGCAGGAGGTGCCGCGCACGCGCCGCACAATTACGCGTCGACGCCACGTCAGCAGCAGCCTCGCGGAGGGAGGCATGCATGCTAAGGTTGACGGCGACGAGCAGACCGGGCGCAACGGCAACGAGGAATTGCACCACCGCCTCGCTCGCTACCTGGACCGAGAACACACGCGCGGCTGCTTGGACCACCAGAAGCCACTCATGCGGCGCGCAAAAGAAATATGAAAGGAGGGAGGCGGCGCCGTCGCAGGAGAAACAGTCGGCGACGAAAGGGACGACGACCTAGACCGTGCCGGGAACCGACAGGGAGGGGAACGCCGCGGTATCATAGGGGACGCCGGAAAGGAAGGAGGCGACGACGCGGGAGCGAAAGATGATACCTGGGCGGGGGACGAGGTCAACGATGGCGGCGGAGGGCGTCACAACGGGGCTCCCAGCAGCAGCAGAGTGGCCGGGGCGACGTGCAAGGAGCGGATCCGACTGAAGTGGTGTGTGTGGCGGCGGTGGAGGGTGTGGCGACGGTGGAGCGGGCGCGACAGGGGAGGGGTCGCCGTCGTCGCCTGGCGGGTCGCCAGGCGAAGCGCGAGAGCCCATCCTCTCATCGATGGGGGTATGGTGGGGGCATGCATAGCCATGGCTACCTAAGCGGCTAAGCCACCATTATATGCGCCTCTCCTTGGCGTGCAATTCGCGGGCTCCTGACGCTGATAACATTTCGTCAGATATGGTGTGCGAGGGAAGGCCGTGGGAATGGGAAACAATCATTGAGTTGATATATACAAAAAGTTTCAAGATATTTTTGTTAGACTCGTAGATATTAAAGCAACTCCAACGCAAGGACCCAAACACACACGGATTTTATCCGTTTCATGTCTGTTTGGGTCACCTGTCCGCCTAGCGGACATGGGGCGGACAAG
Source organism: Triticum urartu (assembly GCF_003073215.2). NCBI lineage: Eukaryota > Viridiplantae > Streptophyta > Magnoliopsida > Poales > Poaceae > Triticum > Triticum urartu. The sequence continues at coordinate 523,091,577 of NC_053027.1, read as the reverse complement.
CGTTGTACCCAACGCGCGGCACAAAAGCAGACCCAAACTTCTCGTGCCGCCCGCCCCCTCCTCTCTCCCTCGCGCCGCCCGTCCCCTCCTCGTTGCGACGCCCGTCCTATCTCCCTCACACCGCCCCTTCTCTCCCCCTCGCGCTGCCCCTCCTCTCCTCCTCGCGGATCCCCTCCCTCGCGAGATTTTTCTCTGCTCGCACCTCTACTGCAGCCATCCTCTGCTCGCGCCGCCGTCCGGGCCTCGGGCCCCAGCAAGAGCGCGGAGAGGAGCCCTGTGCCGGTGGCCTCGCTGCAGCACGGAGGAGCGGCCGAGCGTGCGGAGGAGCCCTACGCCGGTGCCCTCGCTACGGCGCAGAGGAGACCTGCGCCGGTGGTCTCGTTGCGGCGCGGAGGAGCCCTGCGCCGGTGGCCTCGCGGCGGCGCGGAGGAGCGGCCGAGCGCGCGTCGACGACCTGCGCCAGTGGCCTCGCTGCGGTGCGGAGGAGCGGCCGAGCGCGCGGTGGCGACCATCACTGGTGGCCTTGCTGCGGACGTTGTGGAGGCAGAAATCGCAATGGTGGTGTGGAGACAAAAGTTGCAGTCACTGACATATGGGACCAGGGGCGGACACAAGCGGGCGGCAGCGGTGGACGAGAGCATCCGCTCTTGTCCGCTTCATACCTATTTGTTCCCATATTTGGGCCAGGTTTGGGCCGGGGACGGAAAGCAGGCGGACACGGGCGTCCGTTTGGGTCGCTTCGTTGGGTCAAGTTTTGTGTCCAGATGATCCAAATAGACAAAATAGATCCCCCATTGAAGTTGCTCTTAAGTACATATTTGGTTTGGTTCATGATTAATAATATCGCCCATGGTTTTCACTTTCAGTGAGATTTTGGTGAAATTCACTGAATTTCAGTAATTTCAGCAGCCACTGAAATATTACGTTTCGGCCAAAATATTTCAGCATAGCACAACAATTCCAATATTTTTCAAAATATTTTTTAAAATGTTCAAATTTTTAATTGAATTCAAGTGAATATTTCTGTCATTTGGCTGGAATGAAAACTGGAATCACTGAAATTCACTGAATTTCAGTGATTTCGGTTGGTGCTGAAATTTTTCTGTAACTGAAATTGAAAACCAAGATATCGCCACAGCTAGCCATAGAAAGAAATGTCCCTCGCATGCAAAGTGGGATGAACAAGATGGCCACCGCAAACATAGCGGATCGGCGAAATACTCCCATAGAAGATATGCTTGAGTACCTACCTCCTTGAGGCTTGGCCACGTGAGAGTGCCCTCCGTGATGTCCATTTTGCGCTGGCCTCGTGCCGTCGGCTCCCTGGGAGTTCTGCGCCGTCCAATCGGCCGGCGTGCGACAGCCGACCGTCTTTCTGGGGTCCATGACACGTGGGCCGCGGACGCGATCGAAGACACCTTTCTGTAGTGGTTTTCGTCGCACCCGTGTGCGCCCTCTCGCGCGCTGCACCGTGCGAGACCGCTACTAGAGAAAACCTTATACACAGAAGTTTACCAGTAGTGTTGACTAAAAAAAGGCGCTATTGTTACCTATCAGTAGCGCAGTGTATACAAGGCCGCTACTACTATATATGTAGCAGTAGCGCGGTCCGGATAGAAAGCGCTACTACTATAACCATCACACCGTTGCCGGCAGATTAGGTATAGTAGTAGCGCTGGTCCGCAGTCAAAGCTACAACTATTGGTCTTAGAGTATCGCTCTTTCTGGCACCGCGCTACTACTATGGGTGCCCTATCCTCAAATTTTCCTCCCCCGCGCACGACCATCTTCTTTCTCTCCTCAATCCCCACTGCTTCACTCCTCTGCCGCCGCCACATTGTCGTCGCCACCACATTGCCGCCGCCGTCCTCCCTCCTCCTTCCTCGGTATGCCCTCCTCTCCCTCCTCCTCCCACCGCGCCCTCCTCCCTCCTCCTACTCCGTCCAAGGGCCCTCTTCCTCCTCCACCAAGCCCTCCTCCCTCCTCTCCTCCGGCCAAGCCCTCCTCCGCCAGCCCTCCTCCCACACCTCCCTCCTCCCCCTCCTCCTCTCTCCTCCCTCCTCCTCCCTCCCCCACCCCATGCTCCCTCCTGCCTCCCTCATCTCTCCTCACTCTGTTCTTGCATAGTGTAGATTTTTTAGCAAATTAGTAAAAATTCAAACTAGCTAGGTTAACTAGGTTGGCTAGCCATGTTAACTAGTTTAATTAGGTTAATTACCTAGGTTAACTAACTAGATTATTTATTGTAAGTGCTTAATATAACTAGTTTATTTATAGTAAGTGCTTAATAGAACTAGTTTATTTATAGTAAGTGCTTAATAGAACTAGTTTATTTATAGTAAGTGGTTAATATATTTTGTTTATGCAGAAATCATGTATTTGCCCCTGCCTCATCCCCGCAGTCGTCCCCATCGTCGACCCCTTAAGACTTCTAGGTGAGAATAGCCAAATGATAATGTGTTGTAAATGTCGACGATGAAAATGCTAGTGCTAGTTGCCATGTCATTGATGTCGATGGTGATGCATTCTGAATATAAAGGATGTCTTGGTGTTCTTGTTTGCAATGTGCCTCCGAGTGGCCTATGTTTTGCCAGAATGTTGATTCGTTTCCGTCCCGGCAAATTTCAGGCGCTCGATATGTCCTGTCTTTAGCAAAGGTCATGCCGAATTTTTTCATGAATTTTAGCATGACTTGTGCTACAATGTAGGGCTTATCGAGTGCTTATGATTTGCCAGAATGGGAATTCAATGATATTTCAGAAAAAACATAGGGCATTTTTTCTATGTCATTGCTTGATATATGGAATGAGTTGACTTTAGGTCTGTTTTGGCTCCTTGTGTGTCTTTCAGTGAGGGAGAGTGTGCACCATATATATATTTGAGAGGGGAAGAATGCCGACTTTTGTCGTGGGGTTCGCTTCCCCTTCTTCTCTTTGTGCTAGATATTTGTAATGCACTAGGGAAAGGAGGAGTAGCAACCATCACCAACAGTCGCAATATCAGAGAGGGAATGCCCACCATATACGTGAGATGAGAGTTTAGGAAGGAAGACTCGACAGACCTAAATTCAACTCATTGCATATTGAGTAATGATGATCTATGTGTTGAGTTTCCTGGTAGTTGCCTTCCATCGATTTTTAATTAATATTTCAACTATGAACATAGGAAATGTCTGATGACGAAAGGGAATTCGTTAGGTGCAAATACTGCGAAGACGAGCGCGGCCTGTGCGACAGGCCTCACCTAGTTGGTGGTAGGCGCTTCAGCATCATGATGGATGAGACCTTCGAAGTGGATACAGTAAATCACAACGACAAGTCCTTTTTCATAATTAAGCATGACTTCTGCTTCTTTTGCTTTAACTTATAATTTTAATTTTTTACAATTCTACTAGCGTATCCCCTACCATGCAAGAATGTATGTCTTGGATCAAATTGGTTTCAGTACTATGGAAAGTATGGAGGTAAAGAGAGTTCACTTGAGGACCGAGCATGGTTATACTTTTGCCGTAAAATTATACAATGCAGACACCTACTATCGGCATTCTGGGAACGGGGGTCCCCAGACTTGCCTGCCTGCGGCCCACGGCCCATCTTCACCAGCAAGGACTCAAGATCCTCGCGAGGGGCCAAGCCTTGCGAGGCGGATGACACAAGACCTCCTCAGGAGCGGCCTCACCAGGCTGGCTCGCGAGGGGCGGAGAGTTCAAGTCCAGGCGACCCTCGCGAGGTTCTAGTGACGTGAGTCATGACGACCAAGGCCAGGCGGGCGCCAACACGCATAGTGTCCTTGTTTCCTCTTCGGTGCTAAGGAAGCAGGCGCAGGCGCGGAGTACCGAGGTGTCAAGCAAAGGTTTTCATATCAGTGCAACGAGACCAAGACCAGAAGGACGGCAAGACGGAGGTCACCGTGGAGCCCAAGACGACGTCACCACCAGAGCCTTTTGCAGGCGAAAACTGCTTTTGTCAGGATAAGCTGTACTCATTGTCCCCTTTTGAATTAGCCGTTGTTGGCTCCCTTCCCGCTCAATATTTGGGGAGAGGACCAGAACCTCTACAAATAGGACTAGCCACCACCGTAGTGGGGGGATCGATCAATCGGTCGGGCCAAGAGAGACCAAGACAACCACAAGTTCACCAAGCACAAGAACACCTCTCCTCAGGAGGCTGTTCTTCCCTTTGTACTATTCATCCTCAGCCCAAGAGGCAATCCACTACAGCACACTGGAGTAGGGTATTACACCACAACGGTGGCCCGAACCAGTATAAATCTTGTGTCCTTTGTGTTGTGAGTTCGTCGAGTTAGCCCGTAAGATCTTAGTAGAGATAGGGCGTGGATCGGTAGGAGGGAAATCTTCGCGCGCACCCCAGTGTTCGAACCTTGAGGGTTTTGCCGGAACCCGCGATCCGACATTTGGCGCGCTAGGTAGGGGTGCGCCGAAGCTTCCCTTTCGTCGCTCCGCGTCTCGTTGCTCCATCGCCCCCATTGAGGACGCTCACTGCGCTCACGCTGAGCGCCGGGCTGGCCTCGCCGCCCGAATCGCTCAAACGGCTCCCGTCGGCGGGCCACCCCGTCGTTCTCCGTCGCCTGCCGCCAACGCCGCCACCGGGCCAGCGGGGAACGAGCAGCAAGCGTCCTCGCTGCACCCCTCGGTGCGGCGGGACGGCCGCACCGCCACTCCATCGCTGACCCTGGTCGGTTCATCATCCCACGCTCGTCGCGCTCCCGTGGACGTGCAGGCCGCTCTGTGCATGGCGCGCGAGCTCCTGCGCTACCGCCCAGTCGACGACGTCTATGAGGACTGGCTCGACCGCATCGCCGAGCTTATCAGCGCCGCAGGGGGCTCCCCAGCACTGTCCCTCTCGCCACCTCGCCCTCCGCCAGCCGCGGGCGGCGTGGCCCATGGAGCGCCTCCACCACCTCTGCCCCAAGATGGAGTCTTGGCGTCCAGGCGCGTGGCCCCACGGCGTGATCCGCCGCGCCCGACGCCTGTGCAAGAAGAAAGAAATTGCCAAGAAGTCCCTCGACCGCGAGAAAACGCCCCCGCGCTCCCTGCGCCACCACGGCAAAACCGCGTGCTGCCTGCGGCGGCGATGCGCGGATCCCATCAAGGACAAGTTCTCCACCAGCGCAGAGTCCCGGTGACCACGGCAGGCTGCCGCGCCTTCACCCCTGAGCTGCGTAGCGTCGCTTGGTGATACGTCTCCATCGTATCTATAATTTTTTATTGTTCCATGCCAATATTCTACAACTTTCATATACTTTTGGCAACTTTTTATACTATTTTTGGGACTAACATATTGATCCAGTGCCCAGTGCCAGTTCCTGTTTGTTGCATGTTTTTTGTTTCGTAGAATATCCATATCAAACGGAGTCCAAACGGGATAAAAATTGACGGAGATTTTTTTGGAATATATATGATTTTCGGGAAGAAAAATCCACGCGAGACGGTGCCCGAGGTGGCCACGAGGCAGGGGGCGCGCCCCTGACCCTCGTGGGCCACCCGTAAGGCGGTTGATGCCCTTCTTTCACCGCAAGAAAGCTAATATCCGGATAGAGATCATGTTAAAATTTCAGCCCAATCGGAGTTACGGATCTCCGGAAATATAAGAAACGGTGAAAGGGAAGAATCTGAGAACGCAGAAATAGAGAGAGACAGAGAGATAGATCCAATCTCGGAGGGGCTCTCGCCCCTCCTGTGCCATTGAGGCCATGGACCATATGGGAAACCCTTCTCCCATCTAGGGAGGAGGTCAAGGAATAATAAGAAGGAGGGGGGCTCTCTCCCCCTCGCTTCCGGTGGCACCGGAGTGCCACCGGGGGCCATCATCATCACCGCGATCTACACCAACACCTCCGCCATCTTCACCAACATCTCCATCACCTTCCCCGCTCTATCTACAACGGTCCACTCTCCCGCAACCCGCTGTACCCTCTACTGGAACATGGTGCTTTATGCTTCATATTATTATCCAATGATGTGTTGCCATCCTATGATGTCTGAGTAGATTTTTGTTGTCCTATCGGTGGTTGATGAATTGCTATGATTGATTTAATTTGCTTGTGGTTATGTTGCTATCCTTTGGTGCCCATCATATGATTGCGCACGTGGATCACACCCTAGGGTTAGTTGTATGTTGATAGGACTATGTATTGGAGGGCAAGAGTGACAGAAGCTTCAACCTAGCATAGAAATTGATGCATACGGGATTGAAGGGGGACCAATATACCTTAATGCTATGGTTGGGTTTTGCCTTAACGAACATTAGTAGTTGCGGATGCTTGCTAATAGTTCCAACCATAAGTGCATAGAATTCCAAGTCAGGGATGACATGCTAGCAGTGGCCTCTCCCACATAATACTTGCTATCGGTCTAGTAAAGTAGTCAATTGCTTAGGGGCAATTTCACAACTCCTACCACCACTTTTCCACACTCGCTATATTTACTTTATTGGTTCTTTATCTAAACAGCCCCTACTTTTTATTTATGTACTCTTTATTATCTTGCAAACCTATCCAACAACACCTACAAAGTACTTCTAGTTTCATACTTGTTCTAGGTAAAGCGAACGTCAAGCGTGCGTAGAGTTGTATCGGTGGTTGATAGAACTTGAGGGAATATTTGTTCTACCTTTAGCTCCTCGTTGGGTTCGACACTCTTACTTATCGAAAACTGTTGCGATCCCCTATACTTGTGGGTTATCAAGACCTTTTTCTGGCGTCGTTGCTGGGGAGCAATAGCGTGGGGTGAATATTCTCGTGTGTGCT